>NC_142933.1:96008141-96128141 GCF_046866305.1 Octopus bimaculoides
TATATATATATATATGTATATGTATATATATATATATATATATATATATATATATATATATATATATATATATATATATATATATATATATATATATATTTATGCCAGTGTGTGTGTTTGTGTGTGTTTGTGTGTGCCTCTGTGTGTTTTGCGACTATCATTTGGATATTTGCAATTTTACTTTCAATCACATCTAAAAGAATCACTAACGAGATTTTTCCTGCTTAATTTAAATGCATCTGATCCATAGGAATATATTTTATACAAATCCCGTTTACTGTTGAGGTTGGACGATGAGCTCCTCCCATTTTATATATTCTGGCTTTTAGGAAATAGAAATATAATTATGGTAATGTTATTTGAATCTCTTTTCTTATTTATTTTTTGTTTGTATCTTTTAGCTGACAACGTGTCGGTAAAACCCGGATGTGCAGAGATTTTTTCGTGATTTTATTGCCGGAAACAAAGCAAAGATGAATCCAAATACATAACCGCCAGCGATATACCAACTATAAACTATATTGATGATTTCTACTATGCTGAATTTGATTTTTATCTTTCAGAATTCAGCACAGCGTACTGCATTCAAATCAGTCTTCGATAGGCTCTGATGGAAATCCATAACTTGCAACCAAACTTAGAAAGTTAAAACTTTATTCTTGACGTTGATAATGTTATCAGTTGATCATTATGCTCATTATTATTATCTTAAGGATCATTTGCCTCATGTTCATTAATAATGATAATTATCATTTCTTTCCATTTTCTCAAAAATAATTCTTGTGTGGACGCTAATGTATTTCGAAGTGATCAGATCTCTGAAAACGTAATAAAAACTGTCGAACAGTTATTTCGTAGTTATGACTGAAATTAGCAAAAGTATACTGTCTTAAATGTATTATATTTACCTAAAAAAATCAGACCCCAAATTTGACCGTCATTACAGCCTTCATTTCACAATATGTGGCAGAGATTGATCTGGATAAATTTGTCTAAATTCTCACAGTAGTTTAAAAATCTAATGATATTGCAACTGCTACCCTCTTTTCTTAGAAAGTAAATCTAAATCATACATTTTTTTTTATTAATGATAAAGGTTTTTCATATCTTTCCTCTGAAAATCCTCCGGTCGTTACCTGTACAAATGGTAATTATCGCAATTTGGTTAGTGCTATAACAAACTTCTATGAATAAGTTAAGAAACAAATCGAGCATGCATATATATATTGTTTTCTAGACTAGGCACAAGGCCCGAAATTTTTGGGAAGTGGGGGGGGGGGCAGTCGATTAGATCATCCCCAGTACACAAATGGTACTTAATTTATCGACCCCGAAAGGATGAATAGCCAAGTCGACCTCGGCAGAATTTGAACTCAGAACGTAAAGACAGACGAAATACGGGTAAATATTTCGCCCAGCGTGCTAACGTTTCGGCCATGACTAGAAGAGCATGAAAAGACGTACTTACGTTTCTGCATAGGGAAGACTAACTGAGATTTACCACCCAGGCAAACTCATTTTCTCCTGCATCCCATCTAGCGTCACTGCTTTCAAGAGGCGTTCTAACATTTGTAGCGACAAAAATGGTTGGTCATTGAACTTGTTAATGTCCACTATCTCCAACACATTGCGACATCGTGTGACTTAAACGTAATATCGACAGAAAGAGACAGACAGACAGACAGACAGACAGACAGACAGACAAATAGATAGATAGATAGATAGATAGATAGATAGATAGATAGATAGATAGATAGAACTTGTGGGCCCTTTTCAGTGGATAATTGTTAGTTGCTCAGTCAAGAATATTTGCTCTAAAAGAGTATTATACTTGATCTCAAAGAATGAAAAAATGTCGATTCTCATAGAATTAGAACTGTAAGGCCTTATATATATCAAAGCATTTTATATAGCTCAATCCATCCATCATTCGGCTCTTCACTAATTATGTCACTCTTACAAGTGATATAATACATGCTGTAGTATTTGCTGCCGTACTTAAGATTATTAAATTAATCATCAGTTTGCAATTAATTGACTTTACACCTAATCATTATCCCTATTCTTTCTAGCAATATAATAGATAAGATTTAAGTACATTTGATGATTGCAGGATCTCGGCTCCATGAGGCAGAAGCTATTAATAATTGGTTATTCGGAAGTCAGAAACCTTATTGATGCTGTGATTATGAAACTTGCCATAACATCAAACACGCGCGCATACACACACGCGCATGCACCTACACATACACACACGTACACACACATATATATGTATATATATTAATATATTAATAAATGTGTGTTGTGCATCTATATTTCTATTTAATTATATAACGAGAAGCGCTTCTGATAATATGAAGTGCCATTACAGGTTTACATCATTACAAACTCTATTAACTGGTAATATTTGAGAAATATGAAGGACAATGCTATCAACGCTATAATATGTACATGTATTAATTACGTAATTGTGAAAGATATTATGTCTTAGCTAAACCATGTTCATGAACTCTGGAACTGATGCCTCCTTCCCTGTGACATCACTGGCTTACTATTGTTTACGAAACATTGACTGCAAATGGCCGTTAAATATCAACCAACAATACACTTGTGTTCAGCAGCAACAAGACATTTGCTCTCAGTAAAATAGTTATACACTCAGCCTAACCTGAAACTACAGACACCTAAGATATTTCCTTCAAACGTATTTCATGTAGACAACACATTTTAAGCAGAGCTAAACCTCAGTTTTTAAAGTTAGCTTCCCATTTCCCGGCCAAAAGTATATCTGACTCTATCAATTGTTGACATCCCTAAAGCTTCCATTTCTCCTCACAAAGAATTACTACTCACTTCAATAGGATGACGTACTTACTGATCTCACAAGCATGAACTTATTTGTAATTCTGTCCCTTCGATATGCTACAACTAGTGTCTTCCATGTATTACTTTTATTCCTTGATGACTTCTTTGCTTCTTCAAACATGAACAAAGTGTACCATCCTCAGAAGCTGATTCGATGTACGTGCAATATCTTATATGCTTGTTTTACATGACACATAGTACACGGATCGCTAAATCTCCTCTTCGACTCCAGTCATTTGAAAACACTGCCTATATACAATCCTAGCCCATGTATCAAACATCAGATGTTAAAAGTCCACGAGGACCTAAAGATCTCATAAGTCCAAATGGGAAGGAAAGAGGAGCTACTTCTTAGTTTAGCGAATGTGATTTTCGAATTTAAAAATAAATATACACATAGGCGTAGGAGTGGCTGTGTGGTAAGTAGCTTGCTTACCAACCACATGGTCCCGGGTTCAGTCCCACTGCGTGGCATCTTGGGCAAGTGCCTTCTACTATAGCCTCGGGCCGACCAATGCTTGTGAGTGGATTTGGTAGACGGAAACTGAAAGAAGCCCGTCGTATATGTGTATATATATGTGTATGTGTGTGTGTGTGTTTGTATGTCTGTGTTTGTCCCCCCAACATCGCTTGACAACCGATGCTGGTGTGTTTATGTCCCCGTAACTTAGTGGTTCGGCAAAAGAGACCGATAGAATAAGTACTAGGCTTCCAAAGAATAAGTCCTGGGGTCGATTTCTTCGACTAAAGGCGGTGCTCCAGCATGGCCGCAGTCAAAAGACTGAAACAAGTAAAAGAGTAAAAGAGTAATACGCACAAACAAAAACACCACTATACAGGGTGTCCACAAAGTCTGGGTACATGGGGATTAGCACATACTTTAAGAAATTATTATTTCTTATATTTAATTGTTTATGTTATGATTTTATTAACTCCATGTACCCAGACTTTGTGGACACCCTGTATATATATTTGTGTGTGTGAGTGCGTGAGTGCGTGCGTGCATGTGTGTGTTCATTCGAGCGTTTGTGTATGTGAGTAGATACTAATGAAATATGTGTGTATATTTATGTGTGTGTGTGTGTGTGTATGTGTGTGTGTGTGTGTGTGTGTGTGCGTGCGTGTGCGTGTGCGTGCGTATGAAAGAAGGCAGTAGGTATTACTGAAAAAGTTTCATATCCGTATTTTCAAAGAAATTGATATTTTATATAAGTTAAATAACGTAGGAAGTTAGTGAGATCAATCATCGTTTCTTTTCTTTTTTATTTGTAAACGCGCGTGAGGATCATGCAAGATGAGCAAGTCGAAGGTAGATTCGTAATTAGTTTCAAAATGTTTGCCAACTGATTCAAAAGCGTATGCAGCATCAATTTTTTTTTTAATGCCAAAAGAAAAATAAAATCGATGAATGGTGTACTGATTATATTCAATGAGTCATCATCATTCTTGGTTTCACCAAATTTTATATACTACCTAGTGCAAACATTATTCTCAAGTGAAGTAATTTACATTTGTAACTTTTACTTTCTTACACTATCATTTGCATTTCTTTCAATAGTCTACATCTCGCTTTTCAATTTTGTCGTCATTTAATTCATACTTCATTTGGCTGCGTTTCCTTTTCTTAAATCCAATCGATTCAACGCTATCACTTGGCACAAATTATCTCGATAATAACTCGTTCTGGAGATCCTAAAATACATTCACTTGCTATCTGTATGATTTTTAAACTACTATTATACACGTTCGTGTTTGTAATTCACTCCTAAGAGAGCCACTACTGTCTTCATTAATATAGCATCTTCACTTTCTTATGTGTACCTAATATAAATTTTCTGACAATTTCGTTTTATATTATTATATTCAAATGATAGTCATACTTGTACAATGCTATTACGAACACAGCATACTATGCAAGACTGTAATTTAAGAAAGTCAATTTTGTTACTATTCATGAGATGTACTAAATAACTTGAATGATACAATTTCATAAAACAAAGTTTGATATTGCACGCTGCTTGAAATCTTTTATATGTTATTTGAAATGTCAACATAATTACATAGTTGTATTTCATATACTGCTCGTGTTTTCTTCTTTTATTAACGCTCTGTTACATGGGAGCTCCAAAAGTCAGGGATTATGTTCATGATCAACACATTTCGTCTCATTCCTTTCTTTCTCCTTCGATTGGTTTTGTACACTGTTATGTCTCAACGCTACTGCTATCTAGAGCCTTCGGATGATCTCTACTCAACCGCTACACAACTGCTACTCGACTGCTACTCATCACTCCTACCACGGCCAGACTACCTCTATCTATATGTCTTGGGAGATCCTTCTTCTTCGCCTGGGGGCGTCGATACAACATACACTTATCAGTCCTGTGAATATTTTGCGAAAATCTCTGAATTCCAATTGCTCGGTAGGAAATACGGGCAATGGAAAGGAAAGCGAACAAGTTTGGTGTCTCTAAATCAGAGCCCTAGATCTAACACTTGTGGTATTAATGGTCACTTAAGGACCTTGCCTGGAGGAAAAGGAAAAACAGGACGCAAAGAGCTGACGAAAGACGGCAGCACGCGTAAATGAGGCTCTTGACTGCTCCCACTACTGGTTCGAGTGTGTCATAGTCGTGCTCCGGAGAAAACCGCAATGGAATCAAATGCAATCGATACTTTCTCAATATCACTAACACTAGAACATGGATACTGAGAAATGGATGAGTTTCTTTCTCCTGCATTGAACTGGCTAAAGACTACGACTAGTTGCGGCACACAAACACACAAGCACACACATACCCTATCTCTCTCTCTCTCAGTTTCTGTCTTTCTTTCTCTCTCTTTTATTTCTTCTTTCTTTTTGTTTTCTTTTTTTCTTTCTCTGCCATATCGAATTCCAAATGGCAGAAAACATTCAACGATTTTACTACTGGAAACGTAATAGATAGCGTGTCTGTTCTGGAGCACCAGTATTGTTGCTTTTATTTCTGTACCCTCGAAAGTGTTAGAAGCAGAATGTCCCCGAAGCACTCAGCAGTCATTCAGGCTACCGAATGATTTCCGCCCCATATCAATTTTCGATAACTAAGCATATGCCACATTAGGCACATTGTATTACAAAGTGACAACAAGCCAAGAGCAAATATAGCAGACGATAACAATGACTGTCACTTCTCTCTATTGTTCTATGTGCGCATTACACCCTCGGCCTGGAAAACCAAGGTGATACTTCTCCATATTCCACCCATCTCGATAGGATGTGCAACATTGCACACATTGGCGAGGGTTTCGTCCACTTGGATTTTTTCAAGGGCGCATAAACACTTGCCTTGTTTCCAAAAGATTCAGGCGTTCAAATCATCTCGTTCCTGAACAAATACTGGTAAGTGGACGCAGTCTTCTTTGACACTTCACGACAATTCTTCCCTCGCCAACCCGATTCCTCTTTTGACTAACAATTGGTTTTTCAACGCAGGGGCTGCGCCAATAAGCGTCTCTGCATTTCCACTGACATTTTCACTCGGCAAAATTTTTATGCGACAGTCTTTTTTATTAATCATGTCGTTTCATGTTCTTCTCCCTGTTGTTGGTGGGGGTGGTCGTGTTACTGTTGTTGTTATTGTTGGTTTTAATATTACTTCTCGTTTTTTTTGTTGATGTTGTTGTTTATGACGTTCTTACTGTTACTGCTTTTACAGTAGTTTGTGTTGTTGTTGCTGTTGTTGTAGTTGTTGTTGTTGTTGTTGTAGTTGTTGTTATTGGCCTTGCTGTTGTTGCTATTGCTGTTGTTGTTGCTCTGCTGTTGTTGCCGCTGCTGCTGATTTTGTTGCTGCTGCTACTGTTGCCGCTGCTGCTGCTGCTGTTGTTGTTGCTGCTGCTGTGGCTTCTGCTGTTGCCACTGCTGCTGCTGCTGCTGTTGCCGCTGCTGTTGTTGTTGCTGCTGCTGCTGTTGCCGCTGCTGTTGCCACTGCTTCTGCTGCTGCTGTTGTTGTTGCTGTTGTTGTTGCTGCCGTTGTTGGTGTTGCTGCTGCTATTGCTGCTGTTGTTGCTGCTGCTGCTGTTGCCGCTGCTGATGATTTTGTTGCTGCTGCTACTGTTGTTGCTGCTCCTGCTGTTGTTGTTGCTGTTGCTTTTGATGTTGTTGCTGTTGTTATTGTTGCTCTGTTGATGTTGCTGCTGCTGCTTTTGTTGCTGCTGCTATTTTTTTTTTGCTACTGTTGCCGCTGCTACTGCTGTTGTTGCCTCTGCTGCTGTTGTTGCTGTTGCTGTTGTTGTTGTTGTTGTTGTTGCTATTTTTTCGTTATTGCTGTAGTTATTCTTGCTGCTGCTGCTGCTGTCGTTCATGTTGTTACTAATAATGGTAACGCTGCTGACATTGATGCTGTTGATTTCTCTACCACTTCGAGCATTGGAACTAATATTAATGCTTTCTGTCAAGATATCATTTTTTTTTTCTTTTTCCTGTTTCTAAAAACGTTAATGTTTTTCCGAGTCATTAAATTTGGATTTATTTTCTCTTTATTTTGTTGCTTTCATTGTTGTTACATTCAATTGAGTTCCTCGTGGGGGTTTCTCTCTGGTCACTATCAGGCGTTATAGGTTATATGTAAACACAACAAATTTATAATTAAAATGTTTCAAAATGACCAACCTAAATTTCTGCAGAAATATTCGAGACGAGTTTTTGGAGACAGGTTCCCTGATGGCAATATTGTTAATGAAATTATATTTATTTTAATTAAATTGCGTAGAAAAAATAACAAACAAATTCTTTGCAACGGTAGTCAAACGATTATCTCTATTTGACAGAAATATTACTGCTGCTGCTCCTGCTGCTACTGCTACTACTACTACTACTACTACTACTACTACTACTATTACTACTACTACTACTACTTATGATAATAATAATAATAATAATAATAATAATAATATGATGATGATGATGATGATGATGATGATGATGGTGGTGGTGGTGGTGGTGGTGGTGGTGGTGGTGGTAGTGGTGGTGATGATGATGATGATGATGATGATGATGATGATGGTGGTGATGATGCTGATGATGATGATGATGATGATCATGATAATGATGATGATGATAATGATGGTGATGGTTGTGGTGGTGGTGGTAGTGGTGGTGATGATGATGATGATGATGATGATGATGATGATGATGACGACGACAACGACGACGATAACTACAACCAACACCACGGCAACAACGACAATAATAATAATAATAATAATAATAATAATAATAATAACAATAAGAAGAAGAAGAAGAATAAATAACAATAAATTTGTATGACTCTCGGGTGTTTAAGATGTTCAGAACTAGTTGGAGCAGTTTAAGTCGAGTAAAAATAGAAGGCAAAACAATTTAAAAGCAACAAAACGATTGAAAGCCATAAAACGGAGTTGAGGTTCGCAAATTGAAGACACAGAGTAATCCATAAGCAAAGCTTCAATCAAAGTCTTGTCCCTCCAATTGAAATCTTATATTTTCTCAGAGGTATATTACTTGTAACTCTTGTCAGCTTTCGACATCAATGTCCCTTGCCTAGAGAACATAACTTAGGATTCATATTTGTTCTAAATAACGAATATCATTTCTCTTAATTCATGTGTTTACACAATAAGCAATCGCTTATCTACAGAGATTAAATTTAGCTCTGCAAATCCATATACTTGAAGCTATATTTCATTAAGCATAGCAAAAGTCAACGACTCTCATCTGCACTATTACTCTTATCTCTGCACTTGACCCAGGACAGTAACTATGTCAAAGGAAAGACGGTATGCACCAACGATGATACCATCATTTCATTGTCTTCATCGTCATATCCACCCCAGCTGATACCTCAACTACAATGCATGATTGCAACGGTGTTTTGCAAGGAATAACTATTCCTTGCATCAAAAAGATTTGGACCATGACTCTTCTACAATATAGGCGTAGGAGTGGCTGTGTGGTAAGTAGCTTGCTTATCAACCACATGGTTCTGGGTTCAATCCATCCCACTACATGGCACCATGGGCAAGTGTCTTCTGCTATAGCCTCGGGCCGACCAAAGAATTGTGAGTGGATTTGGTAGACGAAAACTGAGAGAAGCCCCTCGTATATATACATATATATATATATATATATATATATATATATGTGTGTGTGTGTGTGTGTGTGTGTGTGTGTGTGTGTGTGTGTGTATATGTATATGTTTGTGTGTCTGTGTCTGTCCTCCCAATATCGCTTGTCAACCGATGCTGGTATGTTTACGTCCCTATAACATAGCGTTTCGGCAAAAGAGAAAGACAGAATAATTACTAGGCTTACAAAGAATAAGTCCAGGGGTCGATTTGCTCGACTAAAGGCGGTGCTCCAGCATGGCCGCAGTCAAATGGCTGAAACAGTAAAAGAGTATAAAATCCGTTTGTTCATATTTATGTGAGACAACAGTATTCCCTCGAAAATAGCATAAATCGGTTCATAAAAAGGTATGTGAAAATAGAATAGAATATATGCATCATGTCACCAGATTGAACGAAATAATATATGCACCTGCCACTGTTGTTACAAAGGTGGATATGTATTCGGTTAGGTCTGTTCATATAGGAATATGAAAGCCGAAATCCCAAATACAAAGAATGGGAAACAAAACATACAGAAAGATATGCAACAAAGAGAAAAGATAATCTGTTATGAAGTCAATAATAAAACGACACAACTAGACAAAAGGTGAGGTATATATAATACAGAAATATGAAATAATAAAATAACTGTCCGAAATGAAAGAAAGCCTGAATTGGAGAAATCCGCTCTAAATTGTTAAATGGAAAAAATCCGGCTTTATGACAATCGACAATGATTTATTGAACAAAACAAAGATCGTGATTTCAGCACCAAACAGTTTTATGGTGAAATTGTTGAAAATAACATAGAAAACTACTTATCACAAACAACTAGCAAAGTAGAATTCTTGTGTGGAATATAGGTCCCCATAATTTATATTAAGATAAACGCACGTAAATTTTGTAACAAGGAACAAAAGAAATAATGGTGATCCACTCAATATGAGACGAGAAGGCGACACAGGTCACGATTATCTTCTGATCATTGACATGTGAATAGGTATTCTCGATCGTTCCTTGAGGTATCTTCAGTGATCGCCATGTAGAGAAGCCACTTGCGTCAGTTTGGCACCTGGTGAAAAACGATGCGCTTTTTGTTTGATTTTTGTTTTATTTTTTTAGTTCCAGTCATCAGTTATGTAGACACTTTTTAATTTCCTAAGGCGCAGGAGTGGCTTTGTGGTAAGTAACTTGTTTCCAAACAAATGGTTCTGGGTTCAGTCCCACTGCGTGGCACCTTGGGCAAGAGCCTCAGGCCGACCAAAGCCTTGTGAGTGGATTTGGTAGACGGAAATTGAAAAAGATCCGTCGTATATATGTATATGTATATATGTATGTGTGTGTGTAAGTTTGTGTGCATGTGTTTGTCCCCCCCCCCGACATCGCTTGACAACCGATGCTGGTATGTTTACGTCCCCGTAACTTAGCAGTTCGGCAAAACAGACCGATGGAATAAGTACTAGGTTTACAAAGAATAAGTCCTGGGGTCGATTTGCTCGACCAAAGGCGGTGCTCCAGCATGGACGCAGTCATATGACTTAAACAAGTAAAAGAGTAAAAGAGTTACTACAATAACTCGCGTTTTATATTAGTGTTATAGCGCTTGGCATTTTATTCTAAAGACCCCGAAATATGGATGTGAAAGTTGATCCTGGAACTAGGTTGATTATTTTGAATTTGATAATGGAACATAATCAGCTCAGTAAATTGTTCTGCTCTGCACACATTTCACCGATCCTGCGCATTACTTGAGGTTGAAATAATATAAATCCATCATTCACGTGACAGCAACTTTCAAACGATATATGTTTGAAAAAATACAGAGAAAAGAAAATACGTTGTTTTCCATCAGTCCTCTTTATTTATTATCTTTTTTTTACACATCATGAAACAGGAGTGTCCTCTTTCAATGTAATAAAACAGTCATTAACAAAATACTGGTAGAAGTTCGTAACCGAATGTTGTTTTGACATTCCTAAAACCATTTCGTCTTTTCTAAGACAACCGACGTTATTCTGAACATTCATTAGGCCCAGATGATTCAACTGTCAGTTCGATTTCTGACATCTTAACTCCATGTATTTCGTAAACTACTGAAGGGGATCAAACCTTTACAGACCTGCACAACCTATAAAATTAAATTTCTTCTAACGTTTTCTATCCAATAGACAACTTAAAAAAGTTTTAACAGATTCTGAACAGTACTGCAGAAATGATTTAGTTTTATGTGTCAATCTAAATAAATAACCAAAACATAATCATGTGGTCAACACATATTGTTATTTCTCCTCCATCTCATCATACTCTCTCCTCCCCTTCCCCTTCTTTCTCTTTCTCGATCGTCCTCATATATATGTGTGTATGTGTATACACAAAGTACCCAGCAATGCCATCGCACTTCATGACTAGTTACTGCTACTGCCTGTGTTTCAGGTGCCCACAGTTTTTCGTATTCTCATAAAGAGGCTGAGTGAACAACACAAACTGGATGTAGGTGTTTTCAACTCAAAACTGGTTCTCTTCCTGTCGAGAGTCCCAGATGAGCCTACCTCGCGGCAAGAGCTGCAAATGAGGTTAGCCACAGAGAACTCCCTTATTCACGAAATGCCACATATTAGAGGAGGCTCTCAATAATAACAGTGTAGCAAAACGGCGGTGTCCCAGAATGGCCGCAGCTCTGAGCTGAAACAAAGAAATAAAATATATACATAACATATTATATATATATATATATATATATATATATATATATATATATATATATATATATATATATATATATATATATATATATATATATATATATATACACACACACACATTCATACATACATATATACTCGTCTCTTTCATTTCTTCCTCGAAGACATATCACATGTTATATATATATATATACACACACAAACATACGTACATATACACACACACACATTCATACATACATATGTACACTTCTCTTTCGTTTCTTCCTCGAAGAAAAGACAGAGCGTTGTTTACTGTGTAAACACATAGTATAAGAGAAGTGATATTCGTGATTTAAAACGAATATGAATTCAAGTCATCTTCTCTATGTGAGGGCCATTGTTGTCGAAAGCTGACAAGAGTTACAACAAGTAATATATCTCTGATAAAATATAAGATTTCAATAGTTATCAAATACATCATAATATAACTGTTGGGCGTCGTTATTATTACTCTGTATTGACACCAAGTATTACATGGCATATACTCTTAGACTAAGAACATTTTCAACTAGAATATCCCCATCAAACGAACATGAAACGAAAGACGTCTAATGACAGCTTTAAGAGATGAATAAAGAAACACATTTTCCGTGTGAGAGAGAAACTATGTTCTCTCATATGTAACATTATATTTTATGACGTGTTAGGATAAGCTGTTAAGCAGAGGAGCATATATATATACACACGTAAATATATACCTGTGCGTGTGTACATGAGATTGTGCGTCTGTATGTGTGAGTGTGTCTCTGTCTATGTTTGCGTGTGTTTGTGTGAGTGGTTTCTGTTTATGAGTTTTCAATCTTATTTACTATTAGTCATTGGATACTATCCATTGGATACTGTGCAGACACATTGATCAGTAGCTAGAGCGTCTGGCTAACAATCATGAGCTAGTGAGTTCGGTTCACGCATATGGTTGTGTATTGTCACTTTATTTCACTTTGCGCCAGTTTCACACTTTGCTTTCCTTTGGATAACATCGGTGACGTGGAGAGAGGAGGCTGGTATATGCCGCAGAGAGTAACTTTCTAGGTGCAATCCCATAGTCATTCATGACCGAAGGAGGTCTTTACCTTTGGTACCCATGGATGATCTGCATTGTCAAGGGGAATAAAAGTATGAGATTATCGAATGACAATTTCGACTCGCTTACATTTATATACACACATATATGTATGTATGTATGTATGTATGTATGTATGTATGTGTGGGTATAAATCTATATGTGTGTGTGTATTGTATTTATGCATGTATGTATGAATTTATGTGTATATATATGTGTGTGTGTGTGTGTGTGTGTGTGTGTGTGTGTGTGTGTGTGTGTGTTTGTATGTATACTAGCACATATATTTTCTAATATATTTCAATGCTACTAAACACTATACCCATGGAATATTTTTGATAATACATTCTACTCTCCACGCTAGAGTGATATGGTGACATTTGTAGATAACTATATCAAGATGCATCAGTCCAGAATATTACTGCTACAATCATTCTTGGAAATGGAGGTATGTGAGACTGAAATGAACAGAGACTAATAGTATTTGGAAAACCAACAGTGTGATTCGACACTAGATATCGTAAAACATTCACTTCAATGCCTTGTTTTATAGTCATACACCCATTATCTAAAGAAAGAATAATACTAAGCAGAGATTATAGCAATGTCGCAATATACTATGCTATGTTTGGGAAAAAGTATTTCGGGAAAGCTTGGTATACTCAAAATAAATACAGACGGAATGTCTAATGCATGGAATAGAAAGTCTTTTTTTTAAAATGAGATTTTCCATAAACTCAGAAAAAAAAAAACGTTCCTCACTTTTTTTGTTACTAGTCCATATAAGATCGCTTCTGATTCAATGATGCGAATTTCCTGTTTCAAAATTATCTAAATTAAAACTACCATCGTAATTTTGTGCAATGTTCCAAATATTAGCTTCATGATCACAGCAGTTAATTTACTAAATTTTTCATTATACGTAAAATCAATTGATACAAATGCAGTGTGTTTTAACAGAAATATGGTAAGAGTGTTAATATTCCACCAGTTATAAGGCGGTGAGCTGGCAGAAACTTTAGCACGGCGGGCGAAATGCTTAGCGGTATTTCGTCTGTCTTTATGTTCTGGGTTCAAATTCCGACGAGGTCGACTTTGCCTTTCATCCTATCGGAGTCGATAAATTAAGTACCAGTTGCACACTGGGGTCGATCTAATCGGCTGGCCCCTTCCCCCAAAATTTCGGGCCTTGTGCCTAGAGTAGAATAGAATATTCCACCAGTTATTGCCGTTTCTATAAGTACGTTCCTTTTCATTCTATAGAAAAAATAATCACTCATTATGTCAATAGTCGACAAGGAAATGATTGAGTATATACATATCCATTCGTTCTTTTAGCTACAGCAGCAAAATTTGTTTCAAATCATGTGTTACCGTCTAAAAAATAAAGAAAGATTAGACAATGTAGTCCTAGATATTCAAAACCAAAAAACAAAAAAAACAAAAAATAGAAAAAGAAATCCCCGGAACGGTTACTACAAGGGAAGCTTTAAATATGAGGCTTCTGAATTATGCTTGTTATGGCGCTAAACAACAGCAACTATATTATTTGTGTTCTGATGTAACAAAGTTTGATGTTGAAATTAGCTGGCATGTTGCAAGCAAACAACTTCCTGAAATATTTTATGCAGCGATAATGTTCACACTTGATTATTATGTCAGCATTCATAATTATGCAAAGCACGCAGCAGAAAGACTAATATTAATTCTAATAAGCCACTTTATTCACTGAAAATTCTTCCAAATTAGCACAACATTTCAAATTTAAATTATTCTGTTTGACAGATATTGGTAGTGGTGCCATTCAAGACGAGTCTCCGGTATGAGAACAACGCCCTGACCTCCTTCTACATGCCATAGATGCTCACAAAACGGTCATGGGTGTTGGTTTTTCTCCTGCGTAGTCATCGATAAAGCAAAATTTAATGAATGTAAAAATGAAAGCTCGTTTAAAAAAAATTGAATGTAAAAATGAGAGTTCGCTTTAAAGAAATACGATTTTAGATTCAGTATGAACAAAATTGTATATCATCTTATTTCTTTATTGCCCAGAAGGGGCTAAACATAGAGGGGACAAACAAGGACAGACAAACAGATTAAGTCGATTACATCGATCCCAGTACGTAACTGGTACTTAATTTATCGACCTCGAAAGGATGAAAGGCAAAGTCGACCTCGGCGGAATTTGAACTCAGAACGTAACGGCAGACGAAATACCGCTAAGCATTTCGCCCGGCGCGCTAACGTTTTTGCCAGATCTTTACATCTTATACTTGCTTCAGTCACTAGATTGCGACCATGCTGGGGCTACACCTTGAAAAAGTTTTAGTCGAATGCTTCGTACTTATTTTGTGCTTATTTTTAAAGTTTGGTATTTATTCTATCTGAATCTTTTGCCGGATGGTTGAGTTACGGATACGCAAAACACACCAACACCAGTTGTCAAACAGTTGCATGGGACAAACAGAATCACAGACAGGCACACACACACACACACACACACACACACACACACACACACACACACACACTCACAAATATATATGTGTGCATGTTTGTGTTTAAGTAATAAATTTAAATTTGGGTATGGTATGGTGCCATGCATTGGGGCTGAACCTGGAACACTGGTGGGGAAGTCAGCTCCTTACCATGCTGCCTTGCCTGCGCCTATATAATATTTCTAACGGGAATATTTATTCGTGATAAATGTACCGTTTGAATGTTATCCGAAATACCGTACGTATGTTGAAGATTCCTGATATACAGCATTAAACTACGAAAGAAATTATATTTGTATCGCCAACAACAGAAGTGTGATTCCTGCATCAATGTTTTACACTTCAAGATTTTGTTTTTTTGTTGATGGATGAGATTTAATATAATTCACTACAATTATTTCTGAATTTGATTTATATTATAGAAGTTATATTTACAATGCTTTGAATAAATTTTGCTTTCAATAAACCGTTTTAAATTGAATTGGAATATTGATCTCCTACTAAACACGCAAAAACACAAGCATACAGGCATGTACACACATACACAAGCATACAGGCATGTACACATATACACTCGTAGAAATACAAGAATAGAGGATCAAAGGCGATACAATGTCACATATTTACAAACTTGTCACTAATACACATACATACGCAAACACATAAATACCCACACACACATGTGCTGACAGACAGACAGACAGACACACAAATAAAACGACAGACAGAGAGGCAGACATATATATATATATATATATATATATATATAGATAGATAGATAGATAGATAGATAGATAGATAGATAGATAGATAGATAGATAGATAGATATGGTGACAGATGCTATGGATCTCAAGTTATAAAATAATGACAACAAACACTCACTACTGATAGATTTAAATACTGGTGGTGCTAGAGTCAAATTTATTTCATATATACAAAAGACTGGCATTTCAGCTCGCATGATCAGTGAAAAAAACATACAGAATTTGTACTTTGAAAAGTTGTTTTTAACATAACTGCTTTATGGACAATGGGATTAAATCTTGAATGAATATATTTGTAATTAAGTTAAAATTATATTAGAACTTAATATACATTTATGTATATAAACAACTTCCAGACGAATCAACTTGTAACTTGTGTATTCTTTTATATATGACGCATAACATTTTCTCATGTCTCCTTATTCTTTCAAGACAGCAAAATATAATTTTAGGCTTATTTTGCTGCTGTTTGTGGCTGGACATACGAAAATATAAAGCACACTCGTTGGCTTACCATTAGGCACTATAGTACTATGGTAAAAGGGTAACGGATGAAGGCCGCTTTCGGTCATGAATGACCATGGGATTGCACCTAAAAGTTCCCCTCCGACGCACAAGTCAAGGTTGTTTATGGAAGACAAGAAATCGCCCATGCATATCAGCCCCCTCTCTTCACGCCACCGATGAGAAAGGCAAAGGCCGATACAGCTTGGCACCAGTAACGTCGCAACTAATTTATACAGTTAAGGTAACTGGAGCAACGGGAAATAAAGTGCCTTGCTTAGGAACACAACCCACAGCCTGGTCTGGGAATCAATTTTGCTCCCTCATTACTGTGAGCCCGACGCTCTTTGTGATTATATGTAGAAAAAAATAGCACATTTTTCTTTACATTTTATCATTTCTTCATACAATCATTAGGCTGCCGCTATGCAGTGGCACCGCCTTGAAGAAATTTTAGTCGAATATATCACTCCCAGGACCTTTTTTTTATTTTTGTAAGCCTAGTACTTATTTTATCAGTCATTTTTTGTGTCGAATTGCTAATTTACGGAAATGCTAACTTCAAGGAAACCGGCCTTGAAGCGGTGGTGGAGGAAGAAATAGAGACAAAATATAAACAGACACGCATGCACACATATATTTACCCGTATATAATGGGCTTCTTTCAGTTTCCGTCTACCAAATCTACTTACAAAACATTGTTTGTCGAAATTTACTCGAAATGCCTGTTGATATGAAATTTTGGCGCATATCTATCAATTTTGAGGAAATGTGTAAGTCGGTAGCATCAACTCCAGTATTTAACTGGTAAATTATTTTATTGATCCCGAAAGAAAAGAAAGCAAATCTGATCTCAATAAGGATGACACCACATCACTGCCTTAAAGCTATTAATAAAAAGGTTAGGATTTTCCCACAGCAACTATTCCCAATGGCTGCACTAAACTGACTTAAGTCTATTTAATATTCAAGATTTTATATCCGCCTTCTTAATAATACAAAGACATATAATAAATGACAATTAGAGAAAGAAAAAAATTTTCTTGAATATTTCCTGCGTAAAAAATATAAAAATATTTTAAAAGCTCCACAATTATATTTCTAGCAATCTATATAAAATGTTGACTGCTAAATATGTCACTAAATTGAAAACAGAATATGTATAATTTTTTCCTATTTTTAAAAGCCACAATCTTGTCAAACGTGTTATAAAGTTGTGTTGAAGAAAAACGCTGACAATTTCATTAAAATCGAGCGGAGATTTCTTCTGCAAATATGTGTTAATCATGTGTTATTGTCGTGATTAATGTTGTCGATTTTAAAAGTTGTTTTTGGTTGGGCTTTTTTTCACCAAATAATACAGGCTAATTGAAATGTCCTATTATAGATAAATACTACTTCGATATCTTCTTTGATAAATTCTGAATATATGTTCATATTTTATTATAGCTTAAGATGATAGAGAATTTAACATACAAAATACGGAATGGAATGTTCTCCTACAAACATACTGATATGCGTGTAATTACGTGCATACATACACACGCAGAATCTCGCATATATATACATATACATATATATATATAGAGAGAGAGACATATTTATACACACACACACATATATACACACATATATATATAGATGTATATGTATAAATATATATATATATATATATATATATATATATATATATATATATATATATATGTATATGTATGTATATATATATATATATATATATATATATATATATATATATATAGATACATATATATATGCGTACATATATATACAGATACACACACACACACACACACACACACACACACACATATATATATATATATATATATATATATATATATATACATGCACATATATATCTGTATGTGTGCGTGAATGTATCAATGTATATTTATTACGGATACATACATTCATACAAACATATCTGTGTGTATGAATGTATGTATGTATGTATGTATGCATACACACACACACACACACACACACACACACATATATATATATATATATATATATATATATATATATATATATATATATAGAGAGAGAGAGAGAGAGAGAGAGAGAGATGGGGAGAAAATACATAAGCATTCATATGCATAGGCATAAACCCACTCGCACGCAAACACACACATACACACACACGTACATATGCGTGCGTATGTGTATTTCTGTATATAAGAATCTGTGCGTGCGAGTGTACTTTGTGCATGTGTCTTTGTGTATAAATACCAATGAGAGTGTGTATGAGTCGTTGCATGTGTGTAAATGCGGCTGATTTTTTGCGTGGTTCTGTGTGTTTGTATGACCATGCAAATGTCTGCATATATGCGTTTTCGTACATTCGCATTATGAATACAGAACTTTGTGAAAAGAATTCTTACTGGATTTAAAATTGATTTTAGCACATTTGATTTCGTTTTAGTTGTTCACTTCATAAATATTCCTCTAGATAATACTCGAACAATGTATTTCAATAGTAATCTTTACCTTTATTAATTCTTTATGATGTTAAAAGCTATTATGTATATTTCAGTCCGCTATGATTTTTACTGGTTTTTTCCCCCCACATGAATATACGCGTACACTTTTAAACATACGCACCTTTAGTTATAAACTTACATTCAGTGTCACACCTAGATGCACATATGCACATATATGCCCATATGTGAGTGCATGGGAACGCACTCGCTCACATATATTTACACACATACACACACACACACACACACTTATATATATATATATATATACATACATACATACATACATACATATATATATATATATATATATATATATATATATATATATATACGCACACTCGATCACATATATGTATACATACACATATACATATATACTTACATGCATATATATATATATATATATATATATATATATATTATGGCTTTACTTGTTTCATTCATTTGACTGTGGCCATGCTAGAGCACCGCCTTTAGTCGAGCAAACCCCAGGACTTATTTTTTGTAAGGCTACTACTTAGTCTATCAGTCTTATTTGCCGAACCGCTAAGTTACGGAGATATAAACACATCAGAATCGGTTGTCAAGCGATGGTGTTGGGATAAATACAGACACACAAACATACATATATACGAAGGCTTTGGTCGACCCGAGGCTATAGCAGAAGACACATGGGCCCAGGTTTAGGCTCATTGCGTAGCACTTTGAGCAAGTGTCTTCTACAATAACCTCGGGCCGGCAAAAATTTTTCGAATGGATTTGATAGACGGAAACAGAAAGAAGCCCGATAGACCAGGCTTCAAAAGAATAAGTCCTGTGTTCGATTTCTTCGACTAAAACCATTCATGGCGGTACTCCAGCATGGCTGCAGTTGCATGACTGGAAGACGCAAAACAAAAGGAAAAAGAATATATATTTTATATATATATATATATATATATATATATATATATATATATATATATATATATATATAGTATACGCGACAGTTTTCTTCCAGCTTCTACTTGTCAAAACCATTCACAAGGCTTTGGTCGACCCGACGCTCTAGAGGAAGACACCTACGTAAGTGTTATGTAGTGGGATTTGTCCCAGTGTGGTATACTTTGGAAATAAGTTTCTTATCACACAACCTTGCCTGCGCCAATCACTGCCTCGTCCGTGCTAAACAGCCACGCATATTTCTCTCTACCTGTGTAATGCTAATTTCTATTGTATCGCTTTGCTGTAAGTACAAAGAAAACACAGATATACACGGAGATATACGCTGATAAATATTTACTATTGTTTAAATGTTAAAGAATTTGTTGGTGTTTCGAGATTTCTATGTATTTAGATATATATGATTATCTATCGCTTGTATCTCTCTGGAATTCTAATCCCTCTTGCTTGTTATTATCTTCACATAATCCGTTATTATGTTTTAAATCTGCTTTATTTGACAGCCAAGCTTCAATATATACATGGTAATACATTCCAGTGTCTTTATATTTCTCAGTATGATTACGGCTGAAATATTTATATCAACATCACATGATATTATCGATAGCGGTATGAGAACAGTTGAGGTTTGCAATTTCCGCAAAAGCAGAAGTTTCCTTTTACCTCATTCAATATATATATATAAAGAGAGAGACAGACAGGCAGAGAGAGATAGAGTCAGAGACAGACAGAGACAGAGACAGATACACACACACACACACACACACACACACACACACACACGCACACATACACACATATATATATATATATAATGCGGCAAGCTGGCAGAAACGTTAGCACGCCAGGCGAAATGCTTAGCGGTATTTCGTCTGCCGTTACGTTCTGAGTTCAAATTCCGCCGAGGTCGACTTTGCCTTTCATCCTTTCGGGGTCGATAAATTAAGTACCAGTTACGCACTGGGGTCGATGTAACCGACTTAATCCCTTTGTCTGTCCTTGTTTGTCCCTTCTATGTTTAGCCTCTTGTGGGGAATAAATAAATAACACACGTTTATGAATTTTAGCTGCAAGATTACTGATGTGAAGTTTTGTGCTGAAACAGATATTGTTGTATTTCGGGACGGTCATTTACTTTTTGCCAAACAAACACGCGCACAATATATTACTTCTTCATTCGTTTATTACTGTTCTTACTGCAACTCATGTCCATTGTCCGGAAATCTTTCGTCACGCATCTGTGACCTCAGCGACGCTTTCCGTCTTCGTGCTCTGCTTATTTCATTCTGTTCTATGATACGTATCCGTATATACGCATGCATCTATGTTTGGTGCGCGCGCGTGTGTGTACACGTATGTGTGTCATTGTTCTTAGTAGCACTATGACCCTCCACCCAACCCCTGCTGCTATCCTTGATCCCGAAATTTTGTATCGTTCTTGTAATTTACTGTGTTCGTCTGTAGGTGAACACACAAACACAGTGAATTACAGGAACAGGCATAAAGTCGGGCTCAGGGGCAGCAGCGGCGGCAACTGGGCAGAAGACGTGGCTCGGGCGGGTCATAGTGCTACTAAGAACAATGACACACGCATGTACACACACATACACAAAAACAGACACATACACATCATAGAAGAACAGAATATAATAAGCAGGGCACGAGCACACACGCGCACGGAAAGTGTTGATAAGGAGGTCAAAGATGTGCGACGAAAGATTTCCGAACAATGGACATGAGTTAGAATAAGAACATTGTCGTCCTTTCCGTTCTTCGTTTTTTTTTTTGATTAAATATATATACATGTAGCGGCGTACGTACACCTTTTGCTTGGCTTATATATATATATATATATATATATATATATATATATATATATATATATATATATATATATATATATATATATATAAGAATTTAAGGATTGGAGAAAACGCATGTTATAATTGCATACTTTATTCCTACATATGTTTCAAAGGATTACAACCTGTGTGATCCATAGGGATCTTTGATATTAAAATTCTTAAATATACTTAAATACCCAAAATTTCAAGGAGTTCCTGCCTTAAAAACAGGAGCTAACCACAGTTATTTTGTGTTCTTTGCTACATTGGTTTCTATTAACCCATTTATTCTATCAGAAGAATTTTTATTCATTAAGATAGAAGAAATACACATAATTATATATATATATATATATATATATATATATATATATATATATATATATATACACACACATGTTAGAAGTAAATAGACACCCCATAAAACATCGTTTTTTTTCTTATTAATTGACATTTTTATATTTCCGATTCTATATGTGACTGTTTAATCGTGCCATGTACAAAAGAAGCCTTGGGACTGTCTGAATTTCAAAGAGGGCGTATTATGGGTCATTCTGAAGGTGGATATAGTCAGCGTAAAATCGCAGAAAACCTTGGGAACCTGCAATTCACCAGAGAGATGAAGGAGTCCATATCACCTTGTCCAGTTCAGCCGGGGCCCTCTGACAGGACCCCTCTCTTTGCTAAGAGAAGTGATATCTACAATTATATATGATGTGAACATTGATTTTCTTCTTACATTTCACTTCCACTAGATATATCTATTTCCAAGCCTTTAAGATTTTATTTTAATTCAAATATCGTTCTATATTTCTCCCTTATTAGTTTTCTGCTCATTTCTTTCATTTACCCCTTCTCTTTCTATAGGATACCTCTAACTTTATATCCTCTAGCAGTTTTTTAAAACAACTTAGTAGCCTTCCGTTCATCATTATACATATCCATCACATTCTGTTAAGATTTCTTACTGATGAGTTTGGTTTCTTTCTTTCTTTCCCTGATGAGACGATTGCATTGTTTTACACCATTTTATTATTTTGGAATAATACCAATGTTGTCTTCGAAACATATGTCGGAAGTAAAAAAAAACTTGAAGTTCACCTGCGATTAACTCCATTTATTTATTTATATATATTATACAAAATATTTCACATCAACCCGGAGTTTCTACCTTTACAGACAGTGTGTTACGTTCTTGTGTGATTTTTTGCTGCCCTGGTAACTGTCTACCAATTTTTTCTGTGTTAATTGTAAACAAGGGAAAAATACACACATCCATTTATATATATGCGTATATATACATACATACATACATACACACACACATATATATATATATATATTTCGTACAAACTTCATTTATTTATGTAGTGAGAACACCACATAAGATGTGCAATGAAAATATACTCCTCAGCTGCATAATGCAAGTTCATTTTAGAAATTCATTTTGTAAATGTGTGCAAATACAACAGTAGGAGATGAAGGAAATACCATCTTGACTGGGCTGTTAATATAAATCACCACTACTCTCTCTGTAAACGTTAAGACTAACGTAGTTAGAAAATTCTTGGTTTTAATGGGTAACAATTTTACAGTTAATCAAAGGTGCAGAGAAATTTTAAATAGACGTTTATTGAAGAATTCTTACAAATGCTCTTCCAATGTGAAAAATAACATCATCCGCAGGTCATACTAAGCACCCACAACAGTTTTTAACTCTTGAGACCCAGAAACGTGCCCACTCAAGTAGACATGCATGATTCATATAGCTGCTGACATAGCACTCTTAACATATAAAGAAACACCCGAAAAATTTACATTGGCATATGCGAAGGTAGTTTTAAGAAAGACGCACAAACCACCAATATTCTTTCCGACCCGAGGGTAAGGAAAAAGCAACGAAGTTAGCGATGTCGCTTTTTTGGAACACAGCACTACATCACATACAATTCAAGTGGAACATCGTAGGCCAATCCATGCAAGACATTAATATATAAAAGTGATGGAGGCTTTGTTTATACATATATATATACATACAAAAATGTACAGATACTCATATTAGACATATACATAACATGCATCTATACATACATATATACATAGATATACATACATACATGCATATATATATATATATATATATATTAAACATCTAAAGTGAAATCTAAAAGTAAAATAATTGAGTGTTGAATATCTAGCGCCAAAGAAGCTGTGACAAGACGACTGTGCAAATACGTATCATAACCGTTGACACAGTGTCTTCGCTTATAACTTCATCAGATGCCGTTAGCTAGCGAAAACACCTACGTTTTTCGTGGAAGCGTTAACCTATAAATATGTGAATTTCAATAAGTATTTGGTTTGAAATCATGAGACTAGCATTGCCTGAAAAGGTCAATAGTACTTTCTTTCTGATCCGTAAAAATATAGGGAATTGTATTAAAAAGTTACCTCAGATTAATTACGTAACATCGATGACAACTCTCTGCTTCATCCTTCCGGGCTGGTTACGATAATATACAGATGACTTACTAGAGTCAATTGAATTGCTTTCTTGTAATACGTGCCTCTATTTCTGAATCTGTATTCATGTACGTGTACTTGAGTATCTATTTATATGCGTACGTGTTAGTAAATATGTGTATGCGTGTTATGTATACGATTCCATATAGGTATCTATGCGTATTCACATTATATACATACACACACACACACACACACACACACACACACACACACACATATATATATATATATATGTTTAAGCAGTCATATATATATATATATATATATATATATATATATATATATATATATTTATATATATATGACTGCTTATACATGTGTATGTGGCTGTAACTGTGTGTAAAAACAGACAAGAAAATAGAGGTAAGACGTGGAAAACGAAGGAAAGAAAAAAATAGTAGACATGATAGAGCTAAGGTATGCAATTTTAGAGTTTCTCTCATACAGAGTTAAGCGATTAGCAGATTGGATTTCTGTTTCCAAATGTCAAAGATACAAAGTTATTAAATTAGTTATTACCTACCTAGAATAATTTATCGAAATCTCATTATTCCCATGAAAGCAATTATTTCTGATAAACAGATGTATATAGATACAGAAAACGCAATGTAAACTAGCTATACACTAATATGTTATACACACCACAAACATACATGCAAAAACCCACATAAACGTAGATATACACTTACACAGAGGGAGATGTACACGCGCACACATTCGTTTAACCACATATACATACAAGATATTATGGGAAGTACGTTTGCGATCGTTCACGCGCAGTTCATAAAAATCTGCAAAATTTATAGTGCTCACAATCTTTTTGTTTGTACATATAAACTTTTATACATACATACAAAGAAACACACAGGCACGTTCACACACACACACACACACACACACACACACACACACAGAAATATTAATATAAAGAGAGAGAGAGAGAGAGAGAGAGAGAGAGAGAGAGAAATATATGTCTATTTGTATGTCTATATGTACATAGGGAGAAAGAGAAAGGGAGTATGCAGGAAGCTATCTAATTAAATACGCTTAACATAGAAGGTGTATAACACAGGTTTAGAGGTTTCTAACAGCCAGTTACCTCCAGGAATATTATTCTAAAATGAGTGTACCTTATAATTATCATCTTCCCGTCACAAATAGGATTTACTGAGCAGATAAAACAGATAGCTCACACATGGATGCATTTGTTTTATACGTGACTGCTGTGGTAAACATAAAATGGGCGATTCGTGGCTCTCACAGGGGAATATATTAACACCTTTTATGACCATGGTTGATATGTATGCAGCATTCAAATACAATTCTTTTTCAGACTTTATGTTTCTATCGTTAAAAAATTGATGCATTGGAGATTATAGATTAAAGGACGATCATAACTGTATCGTTTTTGATGATAATTTTGCGTGCTCAAGACGATGCGAAAGTTACCCAAGAAAGGCAAGCACAATTACAACTACTTATTGTAAACTCACAGAGAGGTGCTCTTATGCTCACTATACACAAATGTTTGAGTTTGCATGTGTGAGTGCTTGATTACGTGTCACTGTTGTGCATCATTGTGTTTAGGTGTGATAAAGCAAAACTAATCAATGAATATTTGATATAAAAATGTGCAAATGAGTTTACTTCCGAACCATATGGTTACGCGTTCAGTTCGTTCTCTGATATCACTGCCTTATGTTTTAGTAGTGTTTGCTTGTTCTTGGTCATCATCTGAGCTGTTCCAGTCTCTTTTTTCGACGCTTTGTCCTTGTTGTTCAACGCGTCGTTTACCTGTTTTCAACATATGACCAGAGGGTTCATTAGTTAAGGCGTCCTTTAAAGATTTGCTTTTCACCGTATTGCTTTAATATTAAGCTAGATAAAGTGAGGCATTGATTTAAACTGTCTATTATGTGAACAACATTGTAGCTGTCATTGTTTGTGTATTGTTGGTTTGCGATTAAAATTTTGTACGAAAGTCCCAGAGTAATGAAATTTCAGAAAATGCTTTAAAAGTCATATTTTACTCGCGTAGAACATCGTTTCGTATCGACCGCTTTTGATTATAGGGTTGTCAAACAACTCAACTGGTTGAATACTGTCCAAAATTTCTATTTATAGTATTCATAAACAATGGAATACTGAGCACTTGTTTCCACAAATTCCCTTGATTTCATTACATCAATTCCGATTTTGAAAGTGAAATTTTCTATTGATATCCACCTATTCCGCAAAATTGTAAATAATCTACAAGGTCTTAGCACACGATGCACCATATTTCTTTAGACAAGTGCATGTTTGCCGTTTTGTCCCTAAGTCCGCCTACATGCACACCATTGTCTAGTTTCGATATGCTCAGGTAAGATGTTCTGGTCAAAAAAATATTTCACACAAGACACGCTTCCACGCTGAATAGATCATATTACACTTGTCGTACGCAAGTTCATCGGCCAGATATTATGTTCTTTTAATTAATATCAATTTTTACCATCATATATATATATATATATATATATATATAAAGATATATACATGCATATGCATATACACACACATATATATATAGATGCGGACACACAATGCTGGAGCACCGCCTTTAGTCGAATAAATTGACCCCAGGACTTATTTTTTGTAAGCTTAGTACTTATGATATCGGTCTCTTTTGCCGAACCAATCAATAAGTTACGTGGACATAAAAACACCAACATCGGTTGTCAAGCGAAAGTGGAGGGACATACACAGACACACAAACGTACACACACACACACTCATATTTTGCATTTATGGCTCGTATATATATATATATATATATATATATATATATATATATATATAAAAGAAATAATGAATTTATAAATCTCTCAGAGAGACTTAAGCAGTAGTGATACTGCGATGAAGTAGTTGTATACTGTCAACTTAACGTGACAGTCCCAATAAGGGAATATACTACTGCTATTTAGCCCTAGGAAGCTGGACCGTTTCCTGTTGGCCTTTACACATTTCCTGTGAGACAAACTCCTCCACCCAGCCTAGCCTGCATTCAGGGACATGTTTCTGAGTCTTTGCTGGTCATCAGCCTGAAGTAGCACGACGAGCTGTTTGAAAAAGTCTGTTTACTTCTCGGAAAGATATACTATTTCAGTGAAATACAGGGACATGTTTCTGAACGCATGTCATGGGACTGTCACGATAAGTTGGCAGTATACAACTACTTTATCGCATCACTACTGCTTAAGTCTCTCTGAGAGATTTAGAAATGTATTATTTCTAATATATATATATATATATATATATATATATATATATATATATATATATATATATATATACATATATATATATATACATATATATATATATGTGTGTGTGTGTGTGTGTGTGTGTGTGTGTATGTATATATATATATATATATTTTTATATATACATATATATATATATATATATATATATATATATATATATATATATATACATTCATATATATATACATATATTAAGTATACGCTTTATCTTATAGAACAAGTTCGACAAATTCAATCGTAGCTTTCTTAAATATGATTGAATTTCTCGAACTTTCTTCTGTCTTAAATTATATAGTTAATATATTGATATAACCTTTCATTTCTATGCCAATTTACATCAGAAAATTCAAAGTAAAATATGAAGTATCAACGTTAGAAATCTGTAGGAAACTACTCCAAATAAAGGACGAATCCACTTGCAACCCTTTTTACATATATATATATATATATATATATATATATATATATGTGTGTGTGTGTGTGTGTGTGTGTGTGTGTGTGTACGCATATCTACGTATATATATGCCAATTCATATTATTACATATATACGTACATACGTACATGTATATCTTTCTATCTCTATCTCTCACTCTCTCTCTCTCGCTCTCTCTGTACATATATATGTATGTAGGTATATATGTATGTATGCATCTATATGTATATGTGTGGAGTGCAATAAAACTGGTGTTGAATCGTCGGTGTAACCATGACATTCCGGTAATCTGAGGAGATAGTTTTGTTTTATTTGTATTGATTTGTGAATGTAGAAGCATATTTCTTTATCGATTGTTTGTCGATGTGTTGCCCTGCATGTTGGTCTATAAGCTGAACTTACTGCTTGCATCTGCTCTTTGACGTCATATGTTGCCGAACACTGAAACATATATAACACTGAGAACAAAGGAGTACCATATTATTCTCCCGTTTGTCTCTAATTTCTGTTGCTGTGCTCTGTGTACTACGTCATAGTCCACCATCAGATACGGACAACCTGAGCGACGGTGGGAGTTTAAAATAAGAACCGAAACCTATGTTGTCACATGTCGAACGCATCTAATCATACATACATAAATGCATATAGACATGTATGTATGTGTATATAGCGCGTGGCTTAGTGGTTAGAGCATTCGACTCACAATTGTGCGGTCGTGAGTTCGATTTCCGGCGACGCGTTGTGTCCTGGAGGTCATGATTGAAACTACTGCTGATTTTATTGAATAAATTTACTTTCTTCAAGATATTTTTATGTAATTTTGGTAAATATATCCATTAAAATGAGATGCCAGTGTTACTTTCATTTTTGCATAATTTAGTCGGCAATTTATTCATCGCACCCTTTATATATATATAGATGTAAACTGTTATTAATCCAAACAACTGAAGAAATAGAAGAAATGAAGCTGAAATATGTACAAAGAATATATTTGCGAATTAATTTCAATTTAATTATATTCTAAATTATAGGAATACACTTTGCCGGTTTCACATTCGTTTTTCAAGTGTATAATTTATAAAGTTCTATAGCGAACTGTGTCCATTGTGCTTGTTATTATAAAAATTACTCTGCTTTTGATATTGACGGTGTGTCAGAACACTATCCGTTAACGTACAAATTGATAGGTCAACGTTAAATGTATTTAGCATTGTGGCAGCTGCGCGAGAATGTCAAATGAAAGCTTTTCTCCGGTGAACATGTAATATTACTGTTAGAAAGGAGAGATATGGATGAGTGATATATATATATATATATATGTATATATATATATATATATATATATATATATATATATATATCACATATATATATATGTATGTGTGTGTGCGCGCGCACATGTGTGCGTTGTGTGTATAAATATGTATATATACATATGTATATATATATATATGTGTGTACATATATATATATATATATATATATATATATATGTGTGTGTGTATGTACATATATATATATATATATGTGTATGTACACACACACATATATATATATATATATATATATATATATATATATATATATATAGTGTAGTATATTGCCACTTAAGTGTGGCTGACCCCTAGGGGTGGATGTTACTGTTGCTTTTAGCCCCAGGAGGACATCTCCTCCAGCTGGCTTATCGACACACGACTGTGTCCTGTTTGCCAAGGGAGTTATCCCTCTCACCTCGACCAGCAGCACGAACGTATCCGGATTTCAGGGTTATTTCCCTTCGTCGTGGTGAGAGGGATAACTCCCTTGGCAAACAGGACACAGTCGTGTGTCGATAAGCCAGCTGGAGGAGATGTCCTCCTGGGGCTAAAAGCAACAGTAACATCCACCCCTAGGGGTCAGCCACACTTAAGTGGCAATATACTACACTTTATCGTGCAGTTACTGTTAATACTTCATATAGAGAATTAACATTGCTTGTTTTCACCTTTTCAATATCAGTGAAGAATGTCACTGGAAAAGAAGATATAAGGTTTGCCAGATTTGTCTCTCTCACCAAGGTCATCAGCTGTCGAACGCCGACGAAGGGAAATAACCCTGAAATCCGGATACGTTCGTGCTGCTGGTCGAGGTGAGAGGGATAACTCCCTTGGCAAACAGGACACAGTCGTGTGTCGATAAGCCAGCTGGAGGAGATGTCCTCCTGGGGCTAAAAGCAACAGTAACATCCACCCCTAGGGGTCAGCCACACTTAAGTGGCAATATACTACACTTTATCGTGCAGTTACTGTTAATACTTCATATAGAGAATTAACATTGCTTATATATATATATATATATATATATATATATATATATATATATATATATATATATATATATATATATATATATATATATATGTACATATACATATATATATATATATATACGAAATTTACAGAAAAAACAAAAGACGAAGTGTTTCAATGTACTAATTTCAAAATTACAAATTACACAATTTTTTTCTATAGGCGACTGGGAGGGCGTAATAAAGTGTTAAATTTATTATTATATTGAATAATTTTAAATTTAAATTCAGTGATATGGAATTGCTTCACCACGCGATAGATAAATTAAATGTCACCTAAAAGACTATGCCTTTGTTATCCAGGAGCAGGAGACGGTTACTAAATACCCGATTAACAAGAGAGCTTGGAGATCTCCACGTTGTGATGCAATATGCCGAAACACGTTTTATTTCAGTAAAAAATAAAACACCCACAAATGCACTTTCGTCATGAGTAGAGACCTCGAGAACGGCGGTTATGTGATCATATGATCATAACAATTTGTCTTTGTATAACAATTTGAAGCCACGATCACTATACATATGAAGATAACATTATCTTACCCCAACCACAATGTAATCATGAAAATTACTCAAAAGCATCTCCGTTGTTAAGAATCTCTTCACTGAACAAATTTGGCATCACACACATTGGCATTTCTCTCCAGTGCCAGAAAATGCTTCAAACTCAAACAAATATCAACTTACAAAGTTAATGTGAGACCCATAGGAAGATATTTCCTCTGCACCTGATACACTGTGACTGTTACAAACACATGTATTCTTGATTGCTTCTAATACAGAAGCATGAGGCAAATAGCATTGTGCTGTGGAGTAGGATGGAACCAGGAAAGAACTAGATGAGCACTGGGCTGTTTAATCACATAATGTGCCTGGGTTTACATGTTCATAAATAGAAAGAGAGAGAGAGAGGGGGGGAGACAGACGGACAGAGGCAGAGGGAGAGAGAGAGAGAGAGAGAGAGAGAGAGGGAGGGAGGGAGACAGACGGACAGAGACAGAGGAAGAGAGAGAGAGAGAGAGAGAGAGAGAGAGAGAGACATCCGTTCTTATATTCATATACTGGCATATGAAGAAGCACAAAATCATTGATGCACTCACTACATATGTACAAACACTAAAAGGTCTCGCAAACCATACTTGATAACCTACACACACACACACACACACACACACACATACACATACACATACTAGTGCAAACATACACATGCATACTTACACAAACACACACACATATTTCCACAAACACACATACACATACTTACACAAACACACACACACATATACGCACATTCCCACACAGAGATATGTTTGCGTCATGCAGCACGCTCACGCAAACACAAGAAAAGCAAACACACACACACACACACACACATGCACACACACACACATGCACACACACACACATGCACACACACACACACATGCACACACAACACAAGCACCACACACACATACACACACCTGCATCACGCATAAACACACGCGCGCAGGCACCATATACATACACACCCAGGTATCACACATACTCAAATAAACGTACGCACACACACAAACAGCCCACACACATGCCACAAACGCAAACAAACGCATGCACACACACATACGGGTCACAAATACAGTCTCACACGCTTATATACACACACACACAGACACATACGTTCATAGACTCATACAACTACAAGCTCGAACTGAATATCTAGCAAAGTACGTAGAAGACATTCATTATTCTATATATTATATAACCGTATCAAGACATATTTTAACTACATTACCCGTATATTATATTATAATTGATATTATCTGTGAAATTACTTAGATTAAGTAGAAGTCACAAACAGAACAGCAAAGTAATTACTGTTGCTTGTTATATAGTCTTTCAATTGCTTCTTGGCCACCCTTTCTCCGTGTCCAACTGCACGAGTGTGTTTGTGTGCGCGCGCGTAAGTGTGAGTGTGTGTGTGAATGTGTGTTTGTGCGTGTGAAAAAGGATTACATATATATATATATATATAATATTTATATATGGATTACATATATATATATATATATATATATAATATTTATATATGGATTACATATATATATATATATACTCTTTACTTGTTTCAGTCATTTGACTACGGCCATCCTGGAGCATCCCCTTTGGTCGAGCGAATCGGCCCCAGGACTTATTCTTTCCAAGCATAGTACTTATTCTATCGGTCTCTTTTGCCGCGGACGTAAATGCACCAGTATTGGTTGTCAAGCGATGTTGGTGGGGACAAACACAGACACACCAACATACACACACACACACACACACACACACACACACACACACACACATACATATATATATATATAAGAATTTTATCAAGAAGCTAGTGTATAAAAAAATTCATAAGGGAAATTTCTATTCCCAAGAATATAATTATTCGTTTATATTTATATAAGGGGCATTATTACAGAAAATAATAACGCCACACAGTGGACTTCTCAAAATAACCACAATTTAGTACCTAATGCGAGGAAAAACATCCCTTTTTGAATTTATTTATAAAATATATACACGGAATATATTCAATGTTGAATTTTTATTCCTGTCCCCATATGGGTACCCAGAAGCAACCCGGAAGTATTCCCACTTCCTTGATGAAGATATATACAGATAAACTTCATTCCCTTTACTCTGTCGGATACGTAGTGTGTTCGTTTTTGGTGAGGTGAGAATTCTGTTTATTTACATATATTTTTGGGACAATACTGTGCTGATGAACGAAATCTAGATTCATTCTAGTAATCGCGAAATCGGCCGATACACAGTTAAGTTTATTTAAAAGAAAGTTGGTCTTCTGTTGGTTGTTTTTCCTCGCATTAGGTACTAAATTGTGGTTATTTTGAGAGGTCCACTGTGTGGCGTTATTATTTTCTGTAATAATGCCCCTTATATAAATATATATATATATATACAACAGGCTTCTTTCGGTTTCCGTCTACCAAATCCACTCACAAGGCTTTGGTCGGCCTGAGGCTATAGTAGAAGACACGTGCCACTCAGTGGGACTGAACCCGGAACCATGTGGTTGGTAGGCAAGCTAGTTACCACACAGCCTATATATATATATATATATATATATATATATATATATATATATATACAGAGAGAGAGAGAGAGAGAGAGACAGGGTGAGACAGACAGACAGACAGACAGAAAATTGGAATCAACAAGGAGCACGCTGGACATTTCCTTATATCATTTTGTATGGACAAGGAATTAGAGTTAAGCTCGCGGTGTATGATGATGGATAGTAGCTTTCTTTTCTGATCATACCATGGTAAGACTGTTAGTAAATAATTTTAGAGGAATTTTGGTAAGAGTTGGTGTCTCGTGGCGCTAATTACTCTAAATAGCATTTCACTGATACTATTTCTTACAGCTTAATTTCGACGCAAGTGCATTTCATTTCTTTTCCAAATCATAGTTTATATTGTATCATTTCCATATTCAGTTGCCGGATGGTGAGTATTATTTCCGTTTTATGTGGTGTTGGAGCATTATTTTCGTCGTTTTTCGTTTTAATGGCATCAACGTTTGTGTTCGTGTGTAATTGTGGTTGTATTTTATATTGACGTGTGTGATATAGTTTTTTGATACTTCTGCAATAATCATTTCTGTCAATTTAGAGCAAGTTTTATGTTGGTGAAAGCGGTTACCTTCAATTCCGAACATTTGAAATTCTTTGATTTAAAGGAACTTGTTTCGTTGTGCTTTCGCATACGTCATTGATATGTGAGCAGTGAGATGATTACGGGTATGCAGTCTGTGGAAAGTAGGGTCATAGATTATTAAGTGACTTTAGTAAATATATCTATGGGAAAGCAAGTGATGTATGAGGAATCATGGCTCTATGTTTAGTAATGATCATTCGTTGAATTGTGTAGGTGTGTAGGATTGACTTGGCTGTTTACTTGTGACGTTGTTATGTTGCATCTTATGGAGTGTTTGCTATTTGAAAATTTATGTTGAATGCTCTAAAGTCTCTTTAATAGAGCTGTGTGTGTCGGAGGGAAAATTCTTTGAAGTTCTTGTAATTGGAGTGCGTAAACTAATGTGACATTTATTGGAAGTTGGTGCTGGTATAGACACAAATCCACGGTGCGCACGCACACAAACACCCTCAAGCACCACATGTATAATGGTATTGAGAAACCTCGAAGTTTCACTTGGCATGGTTTATGCCAAGTGTCGAATACAAAAGTGAGCATTGAAGCTTGCCCCATGAGATGGATGTATGAGCACCTAGAAAGATTACAAAGAGAAGAACGTGCCAAAGTCTCAGAAGCTCTGTGGCAACCAATAGCACATTTATTCTGGAACGTGATAGGCATCCACAAGAATACTATCTACCTGGATTACCAGTGAAACATTTGAATGGAGGTTACACTAATATTTCATTATTCAGTCAATCACTAGAGTCCCGTGTTCATAAAACAGCCTGAAACCGAGATTGGTAGGCAGAAATTCAGGTGTCTCAACGCCTGACACACTATTCAAGTGCCACGGCGATTGTACGTGTTTGTATATCTTGATGGACATCATATAATTATATTTATGCTATCATTAAATTTGTGACAATTCGTAAATCATATTTATATGACATTGTTAATGTAATTAATAATTACTTCAATTAACGCAGATGCCAATATTCCAGAATAGGAAATCATTTATACGACAAATGGCATATCTTATTCTGCTTATTGGGTCCTAGTCTCTATTACTGTGAAAAAGTTTTCCTTTATTTCAAGTTCCTCAATGAGTTGCGTGGGAACAACACTTTTTTACTTACGCCATATGTAAACAAACATAAGTTTGACTTCGAAGCGTTGAAATGTATTGTAGAACAAGAAGAAAGATAATTGTTTTTCAACACGTTAATACTGAACAGTATATATAGAGGATAAAATCATTTTAAGTGCAGAAAAATTTGCCGGTAACCAGCCATGAGGATCCAACTCACACCCCTCCAATATCCGGTTGGGGTGTTCTACCTTTTAAGCCAGACTGCCGACTGTTCAGTATTAACCTGTTGAAAAAAAATTATCATTCTACTTGTTGTACAATACATTTCAACGCTTCACACACAAACTTAAAGATTGTTTACATATGACGTAATCTATATGACATCTAGCGTTTCTGGATGACTAAATAACTTCTAAAACTTCAGAAGAATTCGCCGGTCGGCAGTTTGGATTAAAGGGTTGAGTAGTCCTACCGGATATTGGTGGATCCTGTTTAGTATTAACGTGTTGAAAACAAAATTATTCTTATTTATTACTTGCGTTGATATGGCTGTGTGGTAAGTAGCTTGCTTAACAACCACATGGTTCTGGGTTCAGTCCCACTGAACTTATTCTATAAGTCACAAGTTACTCCCTGGTAGTTGAAAAATATCGGGAATGTGTATCATATATGGGGCATGGACGTTAGGGACATATGTCCTGTGTAGCGTCATTATTTAAAAAAGAGGGTTAACAATCGGAACTTGTGTCCATAAAGAAAGCTTGAAACCGAGAATGTTTGGAATGATTGGTAGAAAGATATTCAGGTGATGTGGCAAGACGCTTGCTTTCCAACTACAAGGTTCTGGGTTCAGTCCCACCGTGTGGCACCTTGGGCCAGTCTCTTCAACTATAGTCTCAGACCTACTAAAACCTCGTGAGTGGGTTTGGTAAATGGAAACAGAAAGAAATCCGTCGTATATATATCTATCGATAGACAGACAGATAGATAGATATATAGATAGATACATACATACATATACAGATTTGTTAGTAGATAGATAGATAGATAGATAAAGATGTGCATGTATATCTACGCATGTGTGTCTTTGTGGCTGTGTTTGTACCTCTATTATCGTTTGACAACCAATGTTGTTTGTGTGTCCCCGTAACCTAGCTAAAAAAATGGATAGAATAAGTACAAAGCTTTAAAGATTAAATACTAGGGGTTGATACATTCGACTAAAAATTCAAAGCAGTTTCCCAAGCATGGTCGCAGTCTAATGACTAAAACAAGTTACATATAAAAGGCAAAAGATATAGGCATAATATGGAGATGTCATGACTTGACTATATAGTTATGTGTACGTGTATCTTGTCGGACATCTCATCATTATATTTATGTTAGCATTATATTTATACGATAATTAATAAATCATTATACTTATATGACATCTTCATATTGTTGTACATTCGGTATTAATTATTAACACCTACAATGTAATTAATAATTGTTTCAATTAAAATTATGTCAATATTCCATTTCATACATTCCAGGAAAGGAGACCAATTCTACAATAATTGGCAGAACGTATTCCAGTTGTTTGTTTCCTAGTTTCTATTGATCGGATATTTTCATCTTTATTGTAAGTTCTTTAATTAGTTGTGTAGGAACAATTTTTACAATTTTGATATATTCATGTTTTTTAACAATTTGGACGATAAATTCTACATTTACTTTTAGTTCTTTATTCAAAAATTTGATTCAGTACTCACATCGACTTGAATAAAATGACTGCGGAGAGTGGCCGAATGGCGGTATCAAACCAGTTAACCAATGAAATCTACTATCCAAACATAACAGGTTTTACGTACGGACGTCCACAGTTATTTTCTACAAAATTCTACTTCACAATTATTTAGTCCTCTAGAAGCTATGGAAAGGACAATTGATCGTACGCGAATCTAAGCGCTTACTAAGTGGGTATTTAAGTTATATATACATGACCAACCTTGTATGGTGAGACCAGAGAAGACAGAGTCCATTAAAACGTGGAATAAAATGTCATGTGATATTTTTTCCAACGTCTACACTCTCATTATAAACCCTGCTGAGGTTGAGTTACCTGCAACCTTCCGATGTTAATATAATGTACTTGTCATATACAGCGAACGATGAAATGTAATAAAAACATCTTCTGGTTGTTAGTAAGAGTTATCCAGTATCGTACTTGTTTATAGAAGTGGAAATAGAACATCAACTTCAACCTATTTCATGTCACTCGCACTTGGCCAATGATAATTAAGAAACACGGCTATGAAATACAGTGCTGCTAAGGGACGCTTCAAATGGTAGATGCCATAATTTGAATCGATATCGACATTAAGAACCTTAAGACTATTTATAGTAATGCAGAACCATCGCCATAAATTCAACTATCTTCTCTGTCTGTAGACGTATAATATAATAGATGTCAAAATGAAGGGTTAATGTAAAAGATTATTGGTGTATTATAATAATTTTACAAACATCTAAGCCCGTTAAACCATATTCATCATGTCATCTGAAGTTCCACATTCAACGCATAGGGGATAATATAAAATGTTATATATGTACATACATACATACATATATATATATATATGTGTGTGTGTGTGTGTGTGTGTGTGTGTGCGTGTGCGTGCGTGTGTGTGTGTGTGTATGTGTGCATGTATGTATATATATATTTCCTTATATATATATATATATATATATATATATATATATATATATATATATGTATGTATGCATGTATATATATATATATTTCCTTATTTATATATATATATATATATTTATATTTTTTCCTCTAGCTGCAGCTCAGAGCTGCATCCATGCTTATGCACCACCGTTATTACTGAGAGCCTCCTCCGGTATGTGACACTTGAAGAATGGAGTTTGATGTAGCTACCCTCATTTGCATATCGTCCCGTGAAGTAGGTTCATCTGGGACTCTCGACAGGAAGAGGTCGATGTTTGATTTAAAAACACCTACGTTTACTTTGTCCAGGTTCTTCAGGTGCCACTTTAGTGGTCATTCCTCTTAATTTGGTATGTAACACAATTTTTCAATCTTCGGATTTTTAAAATATGCTAAGCCACTGGTTTTAATTGATTAATATCAATTTCTACACTTATTATTTAATTTATATATTCATATATATTTTATATATTCATATATATTTATATATTCATATATACATATATGTACATTTGTATATGTATGTATATATATATATATATATATATATATATATATATATATATATGGGTGTGGTATGTATTGTGTGGACCATACGCGTGAAGATTGCGTTTTTCATGTCATCTTAAAATCCATTTGTATATTTTTGTTAAACTATTTTGTGTTTTGGTCTACATAGCTGAAACATCTGGCATATTTTTAATATTGCTTGATTTTCACAGGAATGTTATATATACAAACTTACATTTATATATATATATATACATATAATTGTACACACGCACACACACACACACACACACACACACACACACACACATATATATATATATATATATATATATATATCGATACACTCACACATACGTATACTCATAAGTATGTACGTCTTTATATGGCACCTATTGAATATAATGGGAAAATGATTTTTACGAAACAGAAAATGAAATAACGACAAGACGCAAAACAATTTGTGATGCATTTACAGCGCCTAACTTCAATGAGTTAGTTTATGTAGAAGAGAGCAAACGGCTCTCGAGTGTCTAAATTACGATTGTTGTTGACTGCACGTATGAAAGCAATATTTCACACAGTAGAGTTATTGGTTAATACAGCCAATAAATAGGTATAAAAAATGTATGCTAATGTCATATTTCTCTTGGTTTTTCATTTATTTGTTGTAACCCAACAGAACGAATTACATTCTATTACATTCTATTCTTCATCTGCAACCACATTAATGTGAAAATGAGGATCGGTACTAAAACAAATTTGTAAGAGAAAAATATGGTTATAAAGGACAGCCACTGCCTTCAATTTGCTTTTAAATATTTTGTAGTTGTATAATGATAGCCGGGGTTTTTAATTCTTCCGATTATTCTTGCACAGAGGGAGGGAGAGAGAGAGAAAAAAATTGCATTCTTCCCACAAGAGAGATCATTTACTGTTCTTTTTTATTGTATAATTGGGTCGAACGTTTCAGAGAATTCTTTCTACAAATACATTTAGACTTTATCCCTTTGGAGTCAATAATATATGATTCCAGTTGCTATTAGTTTGTTTTTGTTGTTGTTGTGATTGTTGGTAATGGTCGTGATGATGACAAGGCGGAGCAGGTGGAGGAGGAGGAGGATTATGGGAACGATGATATTCCTTAGCCCCGGGCGGAATTCAGAGTTCTCTCAACACTGTCTTTGATCTGTGATAAAAGGCCTTATAACCACAGCAACTGCATCTCTTCCTCGCCATAGTGTATCTAGGAGAACGCCATCTCTTGGGTTCTTTTGTTTCAAATGACAGTAGGTTTTAGTTATTGCTGTATATTACCAGGTCATTACTAAAAGGGTACGTCTAAGAACCAAATATCTTTTGCTGTGTCCCTCCTGTCATTTTATGTATATCTAATGGGTACATTGCCCGATGTATTATTCTTTCTTCAAGACAGTAGTCTCTGATTAAAATTAGTGAAATTTAACAGACAGTTTTATATGAGACAGATCTATTGCATAGATTTTTCTAGCTGTTTAGTAATGCAAGGAGGTAAATTAATTTACGTTTACACCATTCCTCGAAAATTTTTTTTTTTTTAATTATAAACAAAAACGACGTCAGCGTAGAGAAAATCAATGTTGCGAATAAAGCTGTAAGCTACCAGAGAAACTTGTCTGGGAATAATTTCTTACTTTCTACCGATGTAAACATATATATTTAAATAATTTCTAAAATGTGCCAAGGGGAATAATTCAAGTAGGCCATGGATTCAAGTAGATAAATTTAAAGAGTGAACGTATAGAAATGCTCAGTTAAATAAAATTTCCATGTAAAATGGAGAAACATTGCAAAAACTTAGAGAAAATCGGTAATAAGTGTAAAAGAAAGACATCTTCAAGGAAATAAGGATTAATTACACAAAACTAATATAGGGTGTTCAAAAAGTCCTTCCACAGTGAATTGTTTTCATCCTGCACATCAACATGGCGTTACTTCAAGAGTGTTTTTGGTGAACAGATTATTTCGAAGGGACTTTAGCCACCAAGATCACCTGATTTAACAGCGCCAGACCTTTTTTCTGGATAGCAAGTAAAGCATCAGTGTACAAGAATCGCCTGAAAAACCATTAAATACTTACTGCGGAGAGACCTTTTGAACACTCTGTATAAATGCTTATATGAAAATCTGTTCACTGTTGAAAGGCAAAGGACGTGTGTTTCGGTTACATAGAACCACATCTATGGAGTGTTGTCTTACTAAAACCGGCTAGGATCAATCGATTAAGGTTTTACAAACAGTTCGTTTATTACAAATGTTTTAACATAAGAAAGCGTTAGTGTTTACATTATTGGATAACAACGTTGTATTAAATACTAACGAAACTCATTAATTGTAATGCACAGATTATAAAATGAATTGAAACTTTTTAGTTTTAGCAAGGTGGTTAATTTCATAGCAAGAATTTCTTGTCTGTAGATAAATACTAGGAGGGTACGGCAATCCAGTAGCTCCTAATCAATTACGATTTTCAATTAAAATAAATAAAATAAATTCGTATCACGCTGTTACTCACTTTTTGTATGTGCAAACAAAACACTTCATAACGACTAAGTATTTACTAGCAAATTTGCACCACGTGATCAATAAATGAACCAGCTGACAACAGTCTGACAGGGTTAGAAGTATATTTAATCGGATTCCAAATATAATCCACTAATAAATGCATCTAATTAACCTATTCATTCAACTCCGTTTGGCTTCCTGATTTAGCTGCAAGAATAACAATATAGCTCTAAATTAATTAGTAACTTTTCATAGGACACTAAGAACGGCGATTAATCACAAGACAATTAAATTCCCAAATTTTAATTCATACAATTAGATATGAATATATGTATGTATATATGTATTCATGTATATATGTAAGTATGCATACATATGTGTGTGTATGTTTGTATGTGTGTATGAATGTATACATATAAAAATATAACTACGTGTATACACACGCACATACATACATATATATGTATTATGTGTGTGTGTGTGTGTGTGTGTGTGTGTGGTGTGTCTCTGTGTGTCTGTGTGTGTGTGTGCGTGTGTGCGCGTGTGCGTGCGTGTGTGTGTGAGTGTATATATATATCTAATTATTTATATATATACGTGAGCAAGCTGATATACGTATATATTATATTAATATAACATACTTTTGTATTTGCATAAATAATTCTTTTTCGTGATTAGTCGCTAATAGATGTATAAAGTAATAACTAGAGAACGTAAAAGTCACGATAAAAAATCCAATTAAATCTTATTTTATTAACCGATGTTTCTCCGAGTTACACGTTATCATTTTTTCATACGCAAGAGTTATAACTTAAAGTAATGTTGTAATCTTAAAAAACTGAGTTTGTTAAATCTATTTTAGTATCCCCCTACTCTCATCATCATTTTTGGTATAAGCTTGTATATATATATATATATATATATATATATATATATATATATATATATATATATATATATATATATATATATATATATATATATATATATATATATATATATATATATATTAGATATTAGGCAATAAAACGAATGGTTTATATCTGGTAGCTAGCTGGTAAAGCGCAGTCACTTTCACAGTGTCCGTTATGTATGTGGTTAATGAGAGACCGAAGATGGATGATATGAAAGCTTTTATTAATCACTACAATTGTTTCGACACATCTAGCATCGATCCCTCACAGATGGGATACTTAACAACTCGTTCAAGCGCGTCCGACAGTGCGGATGTGTTTCTTCGCGTCATAAACAGATACAACTCATTAAAATAACAGTTCCGCAATGTAATTTCTCACTTCTAGTGAAGAAAATCAGCAAGTTAAAGTTCTTATGTATCGAAGATCAATAAAAAGATAATAGATGCAAAATAGAAACCAATATGCAATACTGCGAAAAGAAGTATTAAATATATCCGTTAATGGATATGGATCTATAAACGCCCCCGCGTAAGTTGTATGATGTACACTCATCATAGAAACGGCCAGGAAGCTTATATACATATGTGTGTTTGTGTGTGCGTGTGTGTGTGTGTGTGTATACGTATATATGTATATGTATATATATATGTGTGTGTAGATAGATAGATAGATAGATAGGTCTGCATATGCCGAACATTGAGTTTGTGTCAGCCAGAAGCTTAATTTAAATAGTACTTGTTTTATCGAAATGTTGGACGGAAACCGAAAATCATTAAGTAAGATGTAATTAACAATTTAGTTCCCCAGACATTATGCAGTGTATACTGTGAAGTCTAATTATGGGTCTATCCTTACTTTTACTACTAATCATCTTCTCTATCTCTCCCTAATGGCTAAAAAATGTAAAAACCCCTTTCAGTCACGAATGACCATGGGATTTCAAATTTTAAGTTACCCTCCGCGGCGCAAGTCCGGGTAAGGTTGTTTATGGAAGATCAGCAGTTACCCATGCATGCCAGCCTCCCCTCTCCACATCACCAATGCGATCCAAGGGAAAGTAAAACGCCGATACAACTTGGCACCAGTGACGTCGCAACTCATTTCTACAGCTGATTGAACTGGAGCAACGTGAAATGAAGTGTCTTGCTCAAGAACACGACAAACAGCCCGGTCAGGGAATGGAAACCGTAGGCTGCTACTTGCACCCTCTTGTACCATGCTATTTGTTCTCTGCAACTGTCTGAAGATTCTAGTCGTACCAGTGAGGCAAACTTTTTCCATCAGCTCTACCGGACTCTCCATTCCGATTTCCTTTGTGTTCCTCTCAATATTTTTTGATATTATCCCGACGGCTCCAACAATGATTGGAACTACCTTTAACCATTTCCTCTTCCGCATTCGTGCTCGTTTTTCATATTTAGGAGGACTGAATATCTCTATTTTGCAGCCTTCCTTCGTAAATACCTGAGGGTCAAATGAACAGTTAACATCAATAATAGAGCAAATGTGGTCCACTTTGTCCACCACTATTAGTTGCGGTTTGTGGTACTCAAGCCTTTTATTTGCTTGAAGTGAGAGATTCCACAGGATTTTGCTAGTTTGCCGATGTCGACTTGGCCTTTCATCCTTTCGAGATCGATAAAATGTGTACCAGTCAAGTATTGGAGTCGATGGAATCGACTTCTCATCAAAAACTGGCTCTCTGTCAAAACTTGAATCTTTTTTTATTATTGTTGCTGTCGTTGCTTTCGTTATAATCATCATCACCATCATCAATAATATCATCATCATCTACTTAATTGAGCAAATATATTTTTCCAATCGCTCTGCAAAATAGTTACGAGGTATAACGCAAAAATAAAAGAAAATGACAGCGAAGAAAACCATTTAAAAAACAAATATAAAATTGAGCAAGCATTTTGGCAAGACACACACGCCAATAAGTATTACCTTGCTATCGATGATGGCTATAATGAGAACAATTTTAGCGCTATAAAGTGCAATGTCTACAAGAACAAGGTAAGAAAATTACTGAGATGCCGGCAAGCTTTGGTAAATTAACAAAATCGTAGAAATATGAGAGGTTCACTAGATTCTTACTTGAGGTAGAAGACTTTTATCGTCCATGGTTTAATCTTGGATTTTTAATGAACGCAATCACGTCTGCATTATGTTACAAAACTGGTATTTTCTGCTTGGAGCTGTCACATTTGCGAGAGAATGAGGCTAACAGGCGAGAGAAAACTTGGAATGAAGTGAAGAGACAAATTGACTTGTTTCTTTTAGGTCTAATAATTTCGCTTCAACTAATCTCATATTATTCAGGACAGAGAAACAAGGATATCGCACTAAAAGATATCAGTGGTGTCACTGACTTTTGATTTTGGATGAAATTTGTTGCACTAAATGGGAAATTAATTTGCATTAGCATTAACACCAACATCTGTATGAAAAATTCTTGCTGTTATTTAGCTAAAAAAAAACCCAGCCTGCTACACACACACAATCACGCGCACATACAAGCTTTGCTAAATTATATTAATGATAGCAATTTGAATGGAGAGCCAGTTTTGACTTCTACACATTTAACTTCGCACTAACCTTAGGAATGCAAAAGTTAGGCGAAAATATACTGCCTGCTAAAAGTCTGTGAGAAAATAAGGTGTTTTTCAAATTGAAGCTGTTTAACAGTTTGGATTTGGGAAAAAGAAACTAACCTACCAATGCATTGCGAATGCCACAGTCGTGCTCCTTGAACTAGTAAAAGGAAAACTGAATTGTACTTAATGCTTTTACAATTGAGAACGAGCGAAAATACAAGCTCGGAGAACGTGTCACACAATTACACATCAAATATTCGTACAGATTTTTGGTAGGAAATATGCGATGATTAGAGTAACGAAATCTTTTTAACTCTGACTAATTGCTGATGGCCACCTGGAAGCGAATTATACGCAGACAACCTGTAGTCAGGCGTGTTTCTGTGGACATACGAGTTTTCCTGACGCTGCAACACAAATCAAAAGATGTAATGACGAGTAGGTATCGAGTCAAAAAGTTCGAATATGGTTTCGAAATAAATGACAAACCTGAAGAAGAAAAGATTGAGTTTGATGGAAACGAATTAAAGCAATTATTATGTGAGCTACCAACGAAAAATTGCACGGGTATCAAGAGAAACGCGTTACATTAATGTGTTGCACTAATGGTCGTGTAGGAGAAATTTGCTGCAAAACACTGCAAGACCTCTGCAAAAGACTGAATGAAAGAAACCAACACATTTAGAGTATCACCGAGTGCATTTACAGTGTATCATTTGATAGCTTTTTTCATATTTTTAATAATAATAATTTCATTAATTGCTCGAAGGCCAAACGTGTTTGTGAAGCAGTAGTATCAGTTAAAGAGACTATAATTGACTTCAGTATTCCTTTGATAATGAGTAGTGGGAGAAGGAAAGAATGAGAGAAAGAGGGAGGAATAGGTGGAAGCAAGTGAGAGAAAATAATCCGTGAACTGTTAAAAGTGAAAAGAAGTGACCATGAAACAGAGTTGGAGGAGACGTAAATTAGGGATGTGGGTGAAAATAAGGTTAGAAAGAAAGATGGCGTGTATTATATAACTATTGAGGTAAGAGAAAATGTGTGAATCTTCAGCGTCTCTTAAAACACTTTGATATATTGAATTCAAATTTTGGCTAAATGCCAGAAATTCCTGAGAAAGGGTAAGTTGAATACATCAACCCCAGTATTTAACAGGTACTTATTGTATCCATCCCGAACGGTAAAGTCCACCTTGGCGCAATTTGAACTCGGAACGTAAAGACGGACGAAATCCCGCTAACAATTCTGACAGTTCACCACCTTGATATATTGAAATGACATTTCCTACACAGCTTACAAGAGAAAGACTATATTTATAGCTTTCAAGACCGCTTCATATCTTGCGCTATTGAAATGAAAAGAAGATGGAGCCGGTGTTGCTTATATATTTATGAATATTCCAATCTGATTCTCTACGAAATTTATATGTTTACGTTACATTGGTCCTCTCGGGGTTATTGAACCAGTTATTAACCCAAACTGTTCTTTAGCGTGAGCGATCTTACAACAACTTAGTTGCGATGCAAACTTTTTAAATACCTGACTATATCTCAAGATTGCTGCAGCAAATAAAGCCCCCATATCTTACCATAAAATTAACTCTATATTTCTCTTTGCTTTCAAATAGATTATGTTCTCAGTAACTCGTATTAACCTTATATTTTTAAATAATTTTATTTCGACAGCGTAAACACAATATTTTGTTTCCCACTTTTGTCTATGTAGTTGGTTTTCTTCTTACTTTATCCTACACGTAGTTAATAACCATAATCTCCCATTATGGTTCTTGTAGAAATTTATTCTCTAGCAACGCAGCCATGTTTACATTTAACTACTAAGCAGTTCGTAACGTCTTACCAGAAAACTAGGCGTTTTTATTTGCTGTTTATTTCTTATTTCGCTTCAGGCAACGCTTTTTAGAATAACTCGTTGCTCGAATAATTGTGTATTTGTGTATTTGTGTGAATGCCTTCATATACACGTATATGGATAAATATATGTGTGTGATATAGAAACAAAGGGATACAGAAAGTGTGTGTGTGTGTGTGTGTGTGTGTGTGTGTGTGTGTGTGTGTGTGTGTGTGTACGTGAGTGTGCGTGCGGTGGAACAATATTAATCGGTCTATATTTGTAAACAATACTTTGCAAGTAAAAATAATAAAACAAGATAATCAAATCACCATCATCTCTTAGTGACCAGGAAAACGTGATAGCCAACGGGACACAGCCATTGGCACAACCAGAGTAAATATACAAATACCACCTTACAGCTATTATTTATAATTTACTTCATATTCCTGTAGTCAATTCTTGTATATAGATCGAATCATGATGGGATAGATCACTTCATAAGAACAGAAGTAATTTGCATAACTTGCAAGTTTAAGTTACAGAGAATCCACATTAAAAGCCACAGGATGAATTCACAATAAGATAACAACCTGGTAGGTAGATAAACATTTGTATCTACACTCTTAACAAATGTCAGTCTTTTCGTTATGATTACGGCCATGTTTGTTCCATCAACAAGAGAATTTCCATTTCTCCTTCATAGAAAATATTTTCCAATGCATTTATATTTTGTTTAACTGATCAATATTTCGTGTTATATATAAAAAATATATATGTTTATCTTTTATATTCTTTTGTGTTGTTTTACTTGTTTCGGGCATCCGACTGCGGCCATGCTGGAGGAAACGACTTGAAAGGCTTAATCAGACCAATCGTCCACACTGTTTATTTTCTTTAAAGTCTCCTACTCATTCTATCATTCTATTTTGCCGAACCGCAACAGTGCAGGGTCATAATCAAATCTGCACCAATTTTAAGAGAGTGTTGAGACAAAAACAGAAACGAATCTCATATTCGTGGCTACAACGAGTTTCCACTTAGTTTCCGCCGACCGAATTCATTTCCCAGGCATTGATCGGCCCGTTGCAATAATAGAAGTCATTTCCCTTCCGTACCACACTGTTGGACTGAACTGGTAACCACTTGATTGCAAACTAAACTCTTTATTGACACACCTATGCCTACTTCATTACTGTATGCGTGTGCGTGTTGCATACTTCTTTAAGTCCATGCGTGTGGATGTATAGTATTATTTTATATATCAATGCAGTGATTCGTATAATGTTGTGCCAAGGGAAAAAAACATGATACTTTTATCATTATTGTTGTTACAAAGCCTGGATTCTTCCTCTTTGTGGTTTGATCATTCATTGTAACCGTACATGTTTCAGTATTATGGGATAAGTCATTAACATGAACACTTTCGGTCTTATTTCTCTAAACATCTCAGAATACAATAAGAATCATTTATTGCTCTAGAATAGTAATACGTTCAAAACAACTTTGAACCCAACACTTGATTTGTTTCCTTTCAATGTAAGCAATTTCATGACAATTTCAGGTAAACAGTTTTCCATCTCCAGAGAATATTCTGTGCTACACTATAGCTCATTTATGAAAGTCAGATCTTGCTATATTCTAGATACAGAATTCAATTTTTATTGCTAATACAACACTAATTTAATAATAGCTGCTTTAATTTGTTTCAGCTGTTATTTCATAGTAAAACTTAATATCTCAGTCAGTTTATCATAGATTTTATGTTAAATTATGCTGGGGTATAATCTGTCTCTTTCCTTTGCGAAATTGATGTAATAACCACAAGTAATGCACTGGTTCCACTTCAAATGCTTCTATAAGTTTTCCTTTGCAAAACAATCTTTGTACTACACCAAAAGAAATTCTAACTGATTTTTTTTCTCTTCTTTTCAAAATTTCTTTTAAAAGTGGAAGACCAATGATTATGACTCTCTTCAGATTTGTAGAGGTAAAAAAAAAGGGGCTGTCCCAGACGGGTGACACGGCCTAAGTTGTTGCAACAGAATGGGCTCCTCTTAATTCACCGTAGGGGCCAGATTTGGTTAATAATTTGTCTACGACTCAAAAATAAGAATGGTCTTTCGATAGGCTTCAGTACAGTTTCCGTTGAACAAATTTCACTTAGAAACCGCAGAAGAATTATGCATTAAGTGACGCAAAATGGGTATCAACCCGAAACCATGTAATTGTAAAATGAACTCCTTAAGAAGTGTTGCTTGCGACCCTTAAAAATTGCAGTGGCAAGTTTTGTTGGAGTGAAATTCACTTTCCTTTTTATAGATGATATGAAATAACAAAATACAATGCTGTACAGTAATACTGTATAATGCAGCACAGTAAATAGTCTAATCAATTAACGCGATTTTTTCATTCGAAATTGGTTTTATATTAAATCAAAACAAATAATTACATTTTTGCATATATTATTGTGATGGTGGTTTCATATTTTGCAGAAAGCCATATCGAATATTGGTATCTGGCTACAAAATCAGACAACAGACGAAATTTTTTGCGATATTAAATTACAAAACAGTTACTTTTCCAGTTCGAATCACGGTGAAGTTTATATTTAATCCTTCCCAGTTCGATAAAATATCGTACCTCTTGTATTTTGATTACTGACCACCATTTAATAGGCTCTAGATCTACCCTTCGTAATTTTGTGATCTTGTATCTATATTAGTTATCATTATTATTGCGTTTGATTGTTTGGCGCTCCCGATTTCCGACATCCAAAATAATGTGGGTCGATATTGCGTTTCATCTCTGATGGATTGCATAAATAGACGTTTAGTTGTCAAAAATAAAGTCCAGTTTATTCACGGACATCGCGTACGTATCGATAATCTAAATACAGATCAAACAACAATTGCGTGCATTATGTCACGAATCACATAATTCTAAATTTACTCTCACGCACATGGAAATTTTGAAAGACTAAGGAACATTGGAAAGAAGGGATTTTAATGCCGTATCTTTGTGATCCTAAGTGGCCTTAAGAATCAAATGAAATTGCTAATAATAACAATTATATATTGTGTGCAATACTCCAGAGGTTTCTCCCCGTGGTATGACTTATGTTGCAGATCAAAATTTCTAAAACGTATTTGCTTGAAGAACGATAATTGAGGAATGTTTAGTGAAGTATTCACCTTTACTATGGTAAAGTATTCACCGTATTTCTAAGTATTCACCTTATTTACCTTTGCTATAATCGTGCGTAGTGGGAATGAGCTCAACCGAAAAACTCATTATCATAAATTTCGGTGTATTCGAGAAAGATGCATAACTGAATAAATCAATATCGCATGAAAGGATCGAAGTTCAGAAATGATGGAGTTACGAATAAAAATCTATTTTCAGAAACTGAAGGAATGTTTTGCAGATCGTATAAAAAAAAGGAAGCGAATTGTTTGCACTCAAGATTATTGTATCTGTTGTACAACAATGCTCTAACTTAAATATCAGGTAGGCTTTTCACGAATTTACGGGGATGGGACTATAAGATAAGTATAACCTTACTTCTGTTTCTGACGATAGTTCTAAATATATGCGTCTTATACGCATTTTCATATATTGTTAAGTACATGGAAGCAGGCTGCCGAACCTGGTAGTATTATACCAAATTTGGTAGTTTTAGTGTGCCGTAATACTTTTGGAAGTATGCTGCAATAACTTGGTGCTTTTTTTCAAATCTTTGCGCTTTTTGAAAAATTTATGTTTACAGATCGGCTTGTATTCACGACTTTTGTGGCCACTTTTAATGTACGAGATAGCATTGTCACAAGTTCAAATCATTGAACAAAACTGTAAATTAGAAAGTGGCTAGGGCTACCTCCGATATTGAGCAGTTCAGCTCTTTATTGTAAAAGAGGCTCGTTGCAGTTACCACTAGCGTCAATAGTTGAAATATATAAACTAGGGAAGGTACGAACGGTGGTGATGCTGAGAGAGTCTAAGGACATCGAAATCAGGTGTAATCCAACAAATGTGGAAAAAAACAGGCAGGAATTGGAAAGCAGAAGCAGAGACTGACAATATCCTGTCTTCTCTTACACACCGAGATATGGTGGGTGCAACGCAAAATCATCGGAAAGGACTTGGTTTTTGGCGCAGATCGATTCAGACCGTGTGTAAGTATGATGTGGAACGAACTCAGATCGGTTGCTAGCAACAGCGTCAAAATGAGGGAAGCAAAGATAAGAGAGCTTCATTTTATCCAATAATTTCAACAAGGACAGATGACAAGATGGGAGGGACATGTTGTTGACAAGAAAGTAAGTTGGGATGAGGTATGTTTTCTGACCCCTTCATCTTATGATGTGTTGCTATCACCTGCAAATCTAGTTAGATGGAACTGAACGTCTCAGAGAATGATATATGCAAATGCAGAAAGGTCGGAACACTTAAACATATTCTTTTCAACTGTTCGCTAGCATTCAGCTGGTATAGCTGAAGAAAATCCTTGAAAGTACCAACTAGAGATTTCATTATCTTCGTACGCACAGGACAGCGGATCCGCTTCAAGAAGAAGAACAACAAACTTCCTGTGAACGATGAAAAATGGAACGGCTATTGGAAGATGACTGCAGATTTACCAGGGTGCAAGGGTCTCTTTTCCATCCTAGTTACGAAAAACCGGATATTTAAATGTGGTGTTAAAGAAAGAAAGTTGTCAATCTAGTCGAGTTCCTCAAGAAGATAACATAGACACCGCTCAGGCTCGAAAGACTGACCGTTATGTAAACCTCCTCGAGGAATGTGAAGACGCAGACTGGAAAGTGGAGCATTTTCCAATTGAAGTCGGATGTAGAGGGTTTGTTGGAAACAGTGTGAGACGACTGCTGTTATCGTTAGACATAAGCCATCGTAAAGCAAATACCATAAAAGCAGTGATGAAATTGACTTAAGTTTAACTCTGTCAAAGGAAAGAATTAAACAATACAATCAAAAATTATCAAACAAAAGTTTTATTGGATTCTCGATTTTCATCATGGTTAGAACCAAGTAAAACAAATATCGAAACAGCATACTGTAAATTTTATCGTGAAATTCAATTCTGTGTAACTCATCTGGAGAGGCACGGAAAAACGGATAAACTTATTAAAAATGTTTATTAAGAAAATAAAAGTGGAAACCTGACCGACTTTTTGCAGCCAAGAACTTCTGTTCATATTACAAACGCAGCAGCTACGGAGCTTAAGCTTTTTTCCTTCATTGCAGAACATAACTTACCAGTGAGAATTATGGATCATTTATCTGGACTAATTCAGAATGTATGTCCTGATTCCAAAATAGCTAAAGATATTAGATGTGCAAGAACCAAAGCCACTCAAATATAGGTCCTTATTACCTTGAAAACCTCATAACACATTTCAAAGACTGCAAGTTTTCATTAATTGTTGATGAAACTACTGATGTAAGTACAAATAAACAGCATGTTCTGTTAGCTAGATTTTATGATTGTAGCACTCAAAGAATTATTGATAGTTATTTAATTCTTTTGGAAGCCAAGGATTGCTCTGTTAATGGATTTTTTTTCCTCTATTGAAAGAATCTTTACCTTACATGATATTCCGTTTGAAAATTTGATAGGATTTGCCAGTGAAAATGAGGGGACAGAAGGGCGGTGTGCAGGCATTACTGAAGAACAAAGTTCCTTCTCACTTTAGTCACGATTATGTCTGTCACTCTATGCATATATGTGCATCAAAGGCATGTTCAGAATTACCTCCGGTCCTATGATTCTTTATGTTTCACCTCCTGTTATTACCACATTCTTCAGCTACAGCGGAAAGAATATTGTCAGTCCTAAATAACTTTAAAGTCAACAATATGTCTAAGCAGCATACCCAAACAATCAATAAACTGCTACATTCACTAAGTCTTCTCCGTGATCGAAACTACACAACTTATACACCCGATGCAAAGATTTGTACTCAATTACAAGAAGGACAAGGACATTGATACAAAGAGGAACCTCACCCTATTGACGATGCAAACTTCTAATTATAGAACTTGCTAGAAGCATGTATTCATTCCTTTCAAATAGCCCAAAGAGACTGCAGGAATATGAAGAATTTCGGCATTTATTCAACAAATCCTCATAACTTATTACATGTAAGTTATACAATGCGGATATCTTTAGAACAGATTGTCAAAAGAATACTAGAGCAAAGATTTGTACTCAATTACAAGAAGGACAAGGACATTGATACAAAGAGGAACCTCACCCTATTGACGATGCAAACTTCTAATTATAGAACTTGCTAGAAGCATGTATTCATTCCTTTCAAATAGCCCAAAGAGACTGCAGGAATATGAAGAATTTCGGCATTTATTCAACAAATCCTCATAACTTATTACATGTAAGTTATACAATGCGGATATCTTTAGAACAGATTGTCAAAAGAATACTAGAACAGTGGCCTACTCTAGTGTTATTCTTTGCTACTGCTGCTATTGAAAATAAAAACAGTGCATCTTCAAATGTGCTGAACTCATTAACAAATCCAATCACAGAGATGGATGTATAGCATATATATTTGCCAGATATTATTAAGTTGAACTTAGATTTCAAATCAGAAATCTATAGAATGCACAAACTGCACAAATCTGTTACATGTACTGTTAAGGGAATACTTGGCAATTTTGTTAAAAAGTAGATTTTAAGAAATAAAGAGCTACATGAAATTAACATCAATGATCCATCAATGTCTCTTCCCATAACTGAAATTTACAGAGGTGCAAATGTGGAAAGCATCTACATAAAGAAAGCTTCATCTATTAGTACAACTGAATTGAAATAATTTCATTTGAAAACATTAAATTTTTATGTGCGCCTTGGGAAGGAATTTTTCAGCGCTTCTTTGCATAAGAATTCTTCCATAATCTGAAGCTTCTACAGGCACTACATCCAGTTAGTATTCATTCGTGATTACAATGGTCGAAGTTCTGTTGTTCCTCTGGCGTGCAAATTTCTAAATATTGTTCAGGAGAGTCAGATTGAAGCTGTTAGTAAACAATAAAGAGAACTTAAACTTCAAGATAACAATGGCATAAATGAAGCAATCAAACCAGGAGATTATTGGAAAACATTTCTAAGGGAAAATGTGGAGATGAAGCTCGTTATCCGGTCCTATGATTCTTTATGTTTCACCTCCTGTTATTACCACATTCTTCAGCTACAGCGGAAAGAATATTGTCAGTCCTAAATAACTTTTAAGTCAACAATAGATCTAAGCAGCATACCCAAACAATCAATACACTGCTACATTCACTAAGTCTTCTCCGTGATCGAAACTACACAACTTATACACCCGATGCAAAGATTTGTACTCAATTACAAGAAGGACAAGGACATTGATACAAAGAGGAACCTCACCCTATTGACGATGCAAACTTCTAATTATAAAGTGAGTACATTAAATATGTGCAGGTCATTTAAAGTAATACTCTGAATATTATAAAGAATATATATTATGCATTTCAGTTGATTTACAGGCAAAAAATTACAAATTTACATATTGGTACTTTATGGGCAAAATCTGGCACTTTTAGTTTGGTAAATTTGGTACTTTCATCAAAATACGTTTGGCAAACCTGCATGGAAGCTTTCTTAAGAAACACACATACAAACGAGCATAGCCATAACCACATTTATAGCTATATCAATGAATTCAATATATATATATAAATAAGTATACATGGTTAGATGGCTAGATATAATAGTGAGACAGCCGGGGAGACGGCCAGAGGGGAATATATATATATATATATATATATATATATATATATATATATATATATATATATATATATATATATATATATATATCGATGATATAAAGTGCCTTATAATTTAACTCACTCACCGGTAAAATTTCCACTCATTTACTTATATATATATATATATATATATATATATATATGCACGTCATTTGAAACTTAGTTCAGTATAACGTTTATTACATTGTAGATGACCTATGTGCGGTAATAAACTAAGATCAATTGAATCTACTTTACCGCTTCGCTAAATACATTTATACCAAAGTAAAATAAATCATAAATAATAATGAATTAGTAGTAATAACTAGTTAATGAACAACATTACTGATGTAATACATTTCTATAAAGATACGCGTGTTAGCTTGACTATAAATTATAGTTAAGCTATGTAAGTAGTGATTAATTAACAAGTCAATTTGAAGTGTTGAGACATGATTCTCTTAGGAATCTGGGCAAACTACGTAAAGCAAAGCTACCAGAGCATTCTTCTCTGAACATTCTCCCGCTGATTTCTTTAAATTGTCAAATGAAAATACAGAGATCGTGCACGCTCTGAACCTCCTAGAAATAGAAGAACTAACTTCCTCACATCACAAACACACGTCTTAAAACAGAAAGGACAAGTTTAGCAACGTTCTAGATTCATCAAAATAATAGACAAGATGGTTACGGATAGCAATCCTTCACCTTATGCTTAATTTATCAACGTTGATCCATAGCCAAACAATAAGGAATGTATACGAAATGGTGACATATTTGATAAAGCAAGCACCGTGATTTGTTGGTGATATGAATGATACAATAAACAACTATGAATTTCTATATTTTAAAATATTCATTTAATCGAACGAGATCTGATGAATGACAAATATGTTTCCATATAAATTTGAACTGAAAACATGAAATTATTTTCTAAATACAAAAAGACATTTTATTGGTTCTAGTGCCAATTTCTCAAAATGCTTCTTCAGTTTCCTAGTAGTCTCGTTAAGGCCATCATTAAAATTCTTAGGTTAGGCATGAAGGAAACAGGACATCATTCACCAAGTATCCATGGTCTTCAACCTGTCTCAGTAAGAATTGCACAGCAAGATCGCAGAGCTTATGAGCTGACTGAATTTTATGCTGAAATCGATTCATTCTGAGGGAAATACATTGAAAATGGCCTATTTGGCGTTCTTCCGTTTTGAATGACAAACAGAAAGCTAAGCGAACTTTATCATGATGGAGGAGCCTCGTGAGAGACACCCATTTCAAGGTTGGTGGGATCTTATTAGATGCAATCTTAGATTTAATAGTGTTCCTGGCTTCTTCAAGGATAAAGACCAACCAAAGAAATCTTATTGGAATGTATTGATTGAATAACGACCCTTACACTGGGAGTAACACACTTTATGGGAACAGAAGAGAATGCGGGGAAAAAGTATGAAGAAATCAATCAAATTACAACACGAAGAATAGTTCATCTACTTTATTTTATCGAATTATGATGGGTGAATCGCAAAAACTGACAGGGTTTCCAAATCAGGAGGTAAAAAGCTCCAACTGAACACCGCAACGTATTCCGTCCGCTGTTCTAATGATGGAATCAAGTAGTGATATTAGTAGTAGTAGCAGCAGTAGTAGTATTAACAGTAGTACCGGAAGCAGCAGCAGAGTAGTAGTAGTAGTAGTAGTAGTAGTAGTAGTAGTAGTAGTAGTAGTAGCATTAACAGCAATAGTAGTATTAATAATAGTACCAGTTGCAGCAGCAGCAGTGGCAGCAGCAGTGGCAGCAGCAGCAGTAGTAGTAGTTTTTGTTACTACTGCTGTTCGTATTGTTATTGTTCTTGTGACCTCAGACCTGACTGGGGAGACCATGGTCAAATATATCGTACCGCTGACCATCTCGCCGAGTATTTCCCTTCATTAGGCATAGCGTAGGTAAGGTTAGGTAACCGAGTGTATCGTTTCTTAAGACAGTAGGTCGTGTTTTGATTGGGGTTGGCCGATATTTTTAGCAGATTGTGTCATCGTGCAGAGGTTCCTACGTTAGCTCTTAATAATTTCAGTAGCGGTTACGGAGAGATTTACGATAATGGTTGTAAATGTTGTATAACAAGTTTGGCTTTCGCAGCTGCAAACAGGAAATTGTATAACGTGAGGAGGTGAAATGACTAATGGTGTACAGTTTGGATTTGCCAATGGTAGAGAAGATTACATATAGTTCTGGCGTTCTTGTTTGTTTGTTTGTTTGTTTGTTTGTTTGGTGGGATTCAGCATATGGAATGCTACGTTCCTCAGTCTTACCAGATGTCGATTAACATTGGATATTATAGTAATGAGAGCTGCGATTGATTGTTTGATTGATTGATCGATCGATTGATTGATTGATTGATTGTTTTAATGGTGGAAATGACATGCATATCATTACCATTGGTTGTTTCACTAATGGAAAAGCTTCAACAAGATTGCTCTAACCTTCGGAAATAGCAGATAAGTCCCTCTCAAATCATTATCTATTTTGTTTAAAATGTGAAGACACATTTGATATCACCGTCTTTCTAAAAGAGTATCCGTGATTGATATAGGAAATGGAGAATGGAGATGTATATTATACAGCAAGTTATTCTCAGATCAAAGATCTTGAGTGGATACTTATAAGAAAGATGACTCCTTTAAAAATACAGAAGCTATTTTTAGGGATTCTCACTTTATCAGAAATTAAACATCATCAACAGCAAAAGCAACAAAATTCTCAATAAAATTCACAGAACGAAATGCTGTTTCTGTCGTTTTGTACTTGTTTAGCCCGAAATGAGCTCGGTTCGAGTTCACTGATGATGAAAGGCATTTCTCATGAGAAAGTAAAATCTCGTGATTTCTTCATTGAATCACGCGTCAGTCATGACAGCATAGCTTAAATGTCATGAGTGTAACCACCCCTCCTCTGATGAATTCTTTCTGCATATCTACCATATACTGGTCAGTGATTCCTTCCATTTGGAAACAGTTAGGCTTTGATTTGAAGAAATTTCATTGCTATTTCTAGTTGAAGGCACGACTGGGTAGAGACAAGCATTTTAGCTTGACGACTTATGTTGACTGTGGTATATCAGAGCAAGCCTGACCTAGCAAATTTTCTATCTAAACCGTTCCAGCCATGATCACCCATTCATACCGATTATTTTATAAATACTTTATCGAGTACAACATAGTAATGTGTTATTTGAGATAAATATTCGTGGTATTTTTAGCAGGTCGACCGACTACTAAGAAGTACAAGAGATAAATGAAGTGTGCTGAGGTAACTGTGTGATGTAATAATATTTCCTAGTTCTATAACGAATTTCATGTTCTGTGTGTATGTAGAAACGTGTTTTGTGGAGTGGATGTTTTTTTATATGCATACGTATTGTGTGAGTATAAAAATACATGTATTTGAAGACATCACATTGTATATCTTTTCAGTATGTGTGAGCGTACATATATATATATATTTATATATATATATATATATATATATATATATATATATATATATATATATATATATATATATATATATATATATATATATATATATATGTATATATATATATATATATATATATATATATATATATATATATATATATATATATATATATATATATATATATATATATACATATATATATATACATATATATATATATATATATATATATATATATATATACATGCACACACACACACGCAGACATATATATATTTATATTTACGTATTTGTGTGTATGTGCCGGGGGTGTGAGTGCTGTGTTTATATATGCGCATATGTATTTGTGGACATGTGTCTGTTTACGTATTTTTAGAATGTGTGAGTAACACTCTATCCGCGGAGCTGTGTCTTTGCGTTTATGTGTTTTAAGAGTGTAAGCGCTTAAATATAGCTGATTTTCTAGACGTCTGTATCAATTTATTGTGTATGTTTTGTAATCGTGTGTGTATAGATATGTCTCGTGGATGTGCGTCAATGTCTATCTATGTTTACGGTGAATACAATAACTCATACATACATACACGCACACATACATATATATTAACCTACGCTCACACAAACACGCACACATGCATATATATAAAGTGAGAGACAAAGGGAATGACACAGAGAGGTAGAGAGAGACAGAGAACAGAGAGGAGGTTGGTGTATTTGTGCAGCTGTCTCTCTGTGTTTATATGGTTAGAGTTTAGTGTGTGTCAGAGTGTGTGTGCATGTGTATGTGAATGGGCGTACTTGTGGACGTGCGGGTGTTAGTGTTTATGTATATTTAGTGTAGGTGTGTGATTTATTCATGAACCTGTCGTCAATTTTACTGACCATTTAATTAATGGTCGTCGGAAACCATCATTTGAATAAATGAATTTCTCTAATGATAGCCGTAACATTGACTTAATCAAGCTGACGACATCAATGAATGGGAGGGGGTAATAGAATACTTTCCAAAGAATTCGAAATTAACTATATTCAACGAAATCACATTAATTAAATATTTATGTTGTTTTTTTTTTCTTCATCTGTTCTTTGTTTAAAAAAAAACAAAACAAAAAAGGAAATGATATCCTTGATAACATCTCTTAATTAATAAGAACTTCACTGAGGTTTGTACGAAGATGCGGCGAGGAATCATTAACTATAGCATTATTTGGTTAGGTATAGTCAATGTCCTGATCATTAAGTTTCGGAATAATTATTAGAAATCGTTGAAGTGTTAGATAAAAGCTAACTTGTTCAAAAGCTCACTGCGCATGATTTTTTTGTTTGTTTGTTTGTTTCGCTTTTTATTCTCTTGGACAAGATTTTGATTAACTTCCATTGCTAGTTAAGATTAAAATTTTTCACATGAAATAAGATGGAAAGAAGAGAAACAAACTTGATTTGTTAAAATGATATAAAGTTTCAACTCATATGCATACACATTAATAAATATCTGCATAAAAGCATGTATCTGCAGTAAAAATACGAATAATGGAAGTTTAACTAGAATCGTTTACGCAAGACATTAAAGTATCAATTATTTATGTATGAAAACGTGTTTGCCATTTGCTTGTCTTTTTGTGCTTTAGTCTAGAGGAGAGGGTTTGTGTTTGCTGCCGTTAGAGGTTATCCGACGCTGATGAGATCTATACGGTTTGAATTAAACACCTGTAAACTGAGGTTTGAACAAATGAGTTGCATTGAGAGGTACTTAAAAGACGACGTTCCGGGGAAGAATTGCAGTTTCTGGAGAATGGTAAATAGTAGGAATGGTGCGAAGTGGAAACATGATTTTGTTGGGTATCATAGATTGAAGTTTAAGTAACTATTTTCTTCAGACGAACACAGGCTTTTGCAATAGAAGCGAAAGAAAGAAACGTAAGAAAGAAGGAAAGAAAGATGGAACGAAAGAAGGAAGAAAGGAAGGAAAGACGGAAAGAAAGAAAGAAAGAAAGGAGGAACAAAAGAAGGAAGGAAAGAAGAAAGGAAGGAAAGGCGGAAGGAAGGAAGAAAAGACGGAAAGAAAGAAAGAAAGAAAGAAAGAGGCGGCAAGCTAGCAGAAACGTTAGCACGCCAGGCGAAATGCTTAGCGGTATTTCGTCTGCCGTCACGTTCTGAGTTCAAATTCCGCCGAGGTCGACTTTGCTTTTCATCCTTTTGGGGTTGATTAAATAAGTACCAGTTACGCACTGGGGTCGATATAATCGACTTAATCCGTTTGTCTGTCCTTGTTTGTCCCCTCTGTGTGTAGCCCCTTGTGGGCAGTAAAGAAATAAGAAAGGAAGAAGGAAGGCAAGAAAGAAAGAAAGAAAGAAAGAAAGGTGAAAGAAAGAAAGAAAGAAAGACAACCGATGTCCAGAAGTTGCTAGGTGTTAATGACTGCGATTTTAACAATAAGATGGATGGCCTTCTTTCGGATTTCGGCAATAATGGCTGTGTGGAGCCTCAAGGGAAATTCTAGAATTTGGAAGCTATGTTATTTATGCGGGATCGACACGAAAAATCAATGTTGGAGGTAACAAGTATATCGTTGATTAATAGAGAAGTGGTGAGGAGGAACGGGTAATAGGGAATCTTGTCGAGAAACAGATTTGATGGCGTGTACATGAGATGGAAAACTATCATTGTGATATCATATGAAGCTTTAAGTCCAAGAAATGATGGCTAAATGAACGCTAAAAATTCTAACAAAATTTTGTCAATTTTTTCAAGATAACGACGTCTTTTGAGTGACATACAACATCGGATCATATTCCTCTGACCGCTGTCGGAGAGGAGATTGTTGTCTGGAAGTGTGAGTCCCCATGAGTGAGAGTGGGCGTTTCAGCGGGTCTCCCAGGCCATCATCCAGGGCAACGCGTTTTCCATTTTGTCGGCTGGGGCCAGAGAGGTAACTTATGACAACGTTTAATCGCCGATTTCATAAAAGAGCTTCGTAGACGATAATATTTTGAAAATAAATATTTATTTATAGCATTGTAATAAAAGCACATTTATTCTGAAGAAACATCAATGGAACTAATCTAGTTCCTTGAGAGGTTTCATTTTATTAGCTGCAATCTTTGTGAATACTTATACATCGGATCTTCAGTACACAATGATCTACCAAATGTGTATTAATGGTCACTAGAAAATAAAGGAAGGACTTACTGTGTCGCAGAAAATTGACACCATTTCCTTTGACCTTTGATATGTTTGAAGTCAAAGTAAGTGGTCAATAATTAGAAAAGACGAAATGTTTCCGGAACTGGAGATGAAATACTGTAGCTTGTTTGTAAAGAAAGACAAAGATCTAGAACAGAGGAAAAGAATTGAAGGTATTGATAAGAACAGAAGCTACCGCTGTAGTATAAGCCATGACTGCAATGGAAGAGAAAATGCCAGGATTGGTAGCCTAGTCGGTGTGAAACAATAAAATGATAATTTCGTTCTTGATGTACGTGATGATGACATTGGTAGTAGAGTAGGGTACTAGTATTTAAAAGGGTCTTTTCAGAGTGTGAAATGTAAATGTTAACGTAATTGTTCCCCATGCTAGTGCTACACACGAATGTTTAGGAGTGGCTTTCCAAGCATTTGGCTTAGATTCGTTTGTAAACAGATCAAACACGGCGGCAGTTTTTCTTTTTTTTAGGATCTTCAGTGAAAGAAAGTGTTATGTCTCAAGCTACTGCTATCTAGCACCTCCGGATGATCTCTACTCAACCGCTACACAACTGCTATTCGACTGCTACTCAACAGCTACTCGACTGCTACTCAACACTCATACCACGGCCAGACTACCTCTATTTATTTCTCTTGGCAGATCCTACTTCGTCGCCTGGGGGCTTCGACACAACGGAAAGTATATTGTTTTCTACACTATATCCTACAGATATTACAATTGAGAGGAAAAGCCATTCTGGTTTTCAAAAAACATGATTTTCTACCCAAGTCAAGGTTTCATTGAAATTATATATACGCATAAAATATATTTACTCTAGCGGTGAAGAAAATTTTAGTTCACAACTCAAAACTAATACCCATCTTTCTAGCAAGACGATCGTGATTTTTAGAAATTTTCCGATTAGGTAAAAAACATCTATCAATCTAGAGTTATTTTAACGTTCTTGCACAACACTAATAACAAAATGTATTCGTCATTGCGTTCTGCTTGAAGAATAACGATGCCACGATGCGAGGAAACTAGCATGAATGAGAACCTACTGGTCTCCCACAAACGCTTTGCCTAGCCCATGGCTTCAAAGAAATAATTCCAATTTTGATCCATAGTGTCCTGAGATATATGAAAGCTCAAACATGATCACTCTTAATCATACCAGTTGAGCAGAATATATTAGTTAGGGATGCATTCACCAGTTGGCTTTAAAGATGAGACATACTCATTTTGTTTATAGCGTAAACAAATAAACATTCATAAGCGATAGAACATAACATCGTGACCTATTAATACCTTTCTCAGTAGCAATATTAATTTCGAATAATCCTTAAAACTATAGTATTAACAAAATTCCCTGATATTTTACATGTACACATCAACGATTACTTGCAGATATTTTATCAAGGAAGAAATTGTGCGAGTTACGGATCTATTCAAACTAGAATTGTATGATATTCATATATTTCAGAAACATTATTTATGGTCACATGTGAGTTAAAACCAGACGTATTTTCTATTTCATCACCCCCAAGAAGTTAACATCAAATAAAATCATACATATCAAGAGATTTCAGTGGTTATTTTGCTAAAATAAACCCATCTTTTTTTAAGGAGTGATTTTATAGTTTGACTAAATGCCAGCATTTCAATAAAAACTGTTCATTTAAACTAATTGAAGTTATTTTTACTGCTTGTCGTTTTCAGATAATACGAAACATCTCCATAAAGTTCTCTTGTGTAGTAATTGCTTGCTTAATATCAGCTGATCGAAACTTGTTTTTATTATTATCAACTAGATTACATATCTAGAGCAATGCCGAAAAGAGCGAGCTATGTTATTCACAGCAAATCGGCTTCAGTATTTGAAGGTATGCAGATTTGGGGTGGAGGAAATGATTACATTTTCGATAATGGATCCTAGTTATAACGTGGAATGAGTTTAATTAATTACCTCTGATGTACAGAACTATACGTTCCAAAAAAGAACCTGTTATATTTTTCTTAATGTAGCATTTGTTGATTTGTTGATGTGAAGTCGATGAATAATCTCGACTGAATAGATTGGAGTAATTTATGCGTAAAACTACAATCAATCTTGATTAGATATGTGTGTGTGTGTGTGTGTGCGTGCGTGTGCGACGGGTATGTGTGTTAGAGAGATATATGTGCGTGGTGTGTGTCTATAGTGCACATACATATACACGTGTACATTTATTGTATACCTACTTAAACACGGAAGCTCACACATACACATACATGTATGTGCATGTATGTTTAGACATGGGTGCGTTTCTTTGTGTATATATGTATATATATATGTGTGTGTGTGTGTGTATATATACACACACATGCACACACACATATATATATATGCGAGTAAAAATAAATACAAAAAAGGGGGGTTGTATGATTGTGTATAGAGGAATATATTATTTTGTTTAAAAGAGTTCCAACACTGTCTGTTTTTTATGTTTTATTTATATTCCCAGGCAGTGGTCAAGCAGACCACTGCCTGGGAATATAAATAAAACATAAAAAACAGACAGTGCTGGAACTCTTTTAAACAAAATAATATATATATATATATATATATATATATATATATATACATACATAGTTGTGTGTGTCTGTAGGTATGTGTATGTGTATATATATATATATATATATATATATATATATATATATATATATCTGTAAAATTAGTTGATTGGCATAGCCACTCCTGAATATCGAATATATTTGTGAATCATCGCAAGACACTAATAAGATGGAAGGCAGTTAAATTATGCCTCAGCTAACAACTTTTTATACCAAATAACATTTGAATCATTGAGAAACATTTTTAAAACACAGACACTTTGTTATTTGTTTGCGTCGAATGGCAACAGTTCAAGATACAGGAGAGGGAAAACAGATAACTTTATGTTCGTTTCATTTGCTTATTAATTTTGGCGTAACATTGTGAGCAATCTATCAAACTAAGAGAACACGGTAAATATACCCGTTTACGCAGAGATCAACGCTTACATTTTAGTTAGTCTGCCAGTAAATTTTAAAAGGTAGTAAATCACTGCTGCTGCTGCTGCCGTTGCTGCTTGCCGAGAAGTTCGAAATTAATGACTTGTTATTACTTAGCTCGAAGTTTCTAAATTTACTCCGGAGAGAAAAATGAGATTTTAGAAATTTCATATGAGAACATTAATTAGGTGTACATGTGTGTGTGTGTGTCTGTGTCTGTGTCTGTGTGTGCGTACGTGGATGCGTGGAGCGTGTGTGCGTGTGTGTGAAATGTCAGTATGTGAATTATAACCGAATGCAACTTACGAACATAGTTCGTTAGTCCCAGGTTGTATTCTTTTATTTACTAATAAGGAGAAAGTGATTAGGTAATAAGATGTGAGATTTTAAGTTTATAAAGTGTTTCCTCGAAAATGATGGGAACGAAAATGAAGTGATATTAGAACGCAATAATACTTTGAAAAACTGCTTTATTGCCAATGGTCAGCACAGTTTTACTTGTACCTTTCACCGATGCCTGTTGCCTCTTTCTGAAAGAACAAAAACATTTGATACACGAACGTGATCAAACTTGAAGTGGTAGACGATCTTACTTTAGTGAAATTATGGTTTTTCATTTATAACCAGTAATACTACTAATGTAATATTTAGTCACTTCACTGGTTATTCTACTAACAGATACAGTCCCATTTTTGTTGGGGAGAGATTCAATAGTTTGAATATATGCCAGCATACGACATATATTTATGCCTTTCACCGGAAAGAAATAAAACATTACACAGAATTCGAGAGCGATTGAATTTAGAATCTAACAAGGCAAAGCTAATTACTTCTACAACATTTAATCATGTCGGTCTGCTGTTTCTGCCAATCCCAGTGCTATCTTCAACAGAAAGTGTTATTAATGCAGTTGTTTCTATTGTGTGGAGAAAATGTTTTTGGTTAAAACATTTTACTGTATCTGCTATAGATTATCTCGCTATAAATTAGGTAACATAAATACGGTTTCTTCTTGGTAATATCGTGAAATGCCTAAGTGGTTTACTAGAAATTATATTGCTTTCAAACTTGATTTAGAATCAGACTAGTATCTTGACTGGCAATAGTGGAAAGCGGAAAACAAAGGCAATTACTCATCGTCTGTATTGCGTTATAAAACTGCTCAAAAGTTGACCAAGTTCGAATCCATAGAACCAGTAAGCACTGCTACCCACTCTTCTATGCTCAGCATTGTTATCTGATATGCCCAAAGAATATGATTGATATAACAATGAAACACCTGAATGATAACTAGCGGCTCTTTCATATCGATTAATCACTCTTTCCAGACAAGACTAAAACACATATAACAGAAAATCGATTGAGGTCAATCTAATGAAAGTTTGTAAGAGTTGCATTCATATGCTATAGTTGTGTCAGTTGGGGTGTATGGGGGGGGGGGTATTAGTCGTTACTTTTTTGAAGCTATTACACATACTAACACTGAAACACTGTAGCTATTCATATTGATATTTTAACAGAACTGCACTTTACATATTAATCTTTACATACATACAGACTCACATATACACATATACACGCACGCACATACATACATACACATACATACATACATACATACACACATACATACATACATACATACACACATACACATACATACATACATACATACATACATACATACATACATATATATATGAAATATAAACATGTACCAGTATGTTTGTATGTACGTACTATTATTATCATAATTATTAGTATTAGTATTACTATTAAGATGGCGAGATGGTAGATTTGTTATCACGCAGGACAAAATGCTCAGCGGCATTTCGTCTGTCTGAGTTCAAATTCCGCTGAGGTCGACTTCGCATTTCGGGTTGGATTAAAAAGTATGAGTTAAACGCTAGGGTCGATGAAATTGACTTACCCCTCACTTAAAATTGCTGGCCTTGTACCAAAATTTGAAACCAATGCTATCAGTATTAAGGCAGCGGGCAAGCTATTTTGGTCGATGTCATTGACTTAGTCCTGCTTCCCAAGAATTTGAGGTTTCGTGCCTAGAGTGGAAAACGCTATTAATTTAACACACTGATGCTAGTTTGGTGTTTCTAATCCATGTAATATTTGGCGGGCATAGATTTTAAAATAATGATGACGCCGGAAACTATCAGAATTGTGTTTGTGGTAAATCCAGAAAGGATTAAAGATGTCGAAATTGTTATAAATGCTAGTAGTAGGAAAGTCAGCAGTGAAAATACCTGCAGAAACATTTTTGTTTGTTCTTCGATCTACTCTAATTCAATATCAGAGTTGCTAGGATTTTCTGTACAGATTCTCATTTACTCAGTTACTTGTTTCAGTCATTTGACTGCGGCCATACTGGAGCTCCGCCTTTAGTCGAGCAAATCGACCCAGTTGTCAAGCGATGTTGGGGGGACAAACACAGATATACAAGCACAGACACACACACACACACACACACACACACACACACACACACACACACACACACACATATATATATATATATATATATATATATATATATATATATATATACATATATACGACGGGCTTCTTTCTGTTTCCGTCTACCAAATTCACTTACAAGGCATTGGTCGGCCCGAGGCTATAGTAGAAGACACTTGCCCAAGGTGCCACACAGTGGGACTGAACCCGGAACCATGTGGTTGGTAAGCAAGCTACTTACGACACAGCTTCATTTCCATTCAAATTGCTCGGGTCAATACAATTAACAAAATTTATACTTCCTCATAAAATTCTTATTTTTTCCTGTCAGTATTTTTGTCCCTTAACCCCACCACGAACAGTAATATAATGAATACCGCTTATTTATTTATTTATTTGTTTCCACTACATATGAGGTAAAGAAGCTGAAATAATCAAACAAGATTTCAGGAGGCTATAAAATGGTATAGACATTCGGTTATAGAATTAAGTCTGTATTTTAGAAGAAACATAACATTACTATATTTTTTCTGCAACAGACAGTGCCATAGTTAGTCTTATGTAATTTAGAGACTATTTATGTAGTGATAAAGTATTGCAGAATTCGATAAGGCATTTATCGCTAACGAAAAACAGAATTCTTGAACGTTGTTAATGAATCTTATCTATTTTTAAGAAGACAACAATCAAATGAAACAATTAGATTGCCTTCATTTGTTTTTCAAAGTTATATTCTCTATAAATTTGATTTGTTTTTGTCTGCTCAGATTTACCGTATCTAAAAACCGATTTCTTATTAACCTCTTGAGAGGTTACAATCGATGTTATAAGAATTTAGATACAGCACTCAGGTGAATGAACAGATACCTCTGCGTCAAGTTAGACAAATCTCATTTACTCGAGGTGAAGGAATGCATAGAGTGATCAATGTGGGCAATTTATCCTGATGCAGTCATCTTGGCACACTTCAAGGCAGTACTGTACTCTATTGATATTTGAGTTATTTTATTTATTACATTCTGAATCTATTTTATTTTAATCAATTTCTGTTGTATTGGTTATTAATATTCATCATTTTCCTCGTCATCTAAGTTAAAATATTGGCGACAAAAGACGACTGAAGCGAACATAGAGAATTACAGAATTACCTTCGAAAAGACATTTCCATTCATGTGCACTATTCTTTTATTTCATACCCGTAATTCTAATTAGCTTTTCGGAGTAATAGCATTAAAAATATTTTAAACACTTCATTCTTTTCGCTATTCAAATTCTCCAACTAAACATACTCGGAAAAGATGACTTGGTGCATTCTTGCTTGATAAATAGATGTGTAGCCACTAACAATAGATTCTTTTTTCCTGTTAGACTATAATTATCTGACCTACAAGTCAATTTAACAAATTTTAGGAACAACTGCAACCACAGTTCTAATTGAAGTCATTCGATTTTCCTTTAATTTGCTGTTTCATAGCAAATTGTAAAAATCGAATTCGATAATAATAGAAACATTTGATAGAAATGAATAGATGATATCGGGGCTCTAAAGAAACACTTTCCCAATACTTTTAATAAAATTTTACTTTGAAATCGATGTAAACGAATTATATTTATTCTTTTGTAAAATTCTTTGTCAAAATACTTCATTTTATTATTTTTTAAATTTAATTATCAACGCCAGTTGTTAACCAAATGCGTTCACGTCTGGAAATTCAATCACAATTTTTGAAAACCTTAGAAAAAGAAATTTTATTCAACATTGAAATTCCAAACTGTTAATTCTTGCTTACTATTTAAATTTTTTGCAATGTAAAGAAAATTATTTGAAGAAAATTATGAATGTAAATGTTGACAGGAAAGAATTGAATTAACATAACAACAAAAATAACTCAGCAAAAATTGAACACAAATTACGTTTCCATATGCTTTCTGTTAAATAAACTAAATTACTAAGGTCATACAGTTCATAAAATTTAATGTTTTTCGTATTATTTTTCTCTGCAAGACTAAATATATATTCAGTTCTTTATTAAAACTCGCTGTCGAACTAAAGAAACAGGTAGAATAACTTATGGTAAACTTTGAACTAGTGAAGAAATTACCTTTACAAATTGCAGTAAGTAGATGATTGGAATCGCGTAGCTTGAAAAATTCTAGAAAACTATTTAGAAACGGAACTAATGAAATAATGCTTGTCACATATAATTATTGACCGCTAATTTTTTTTAAATTCACGATCTTATTGAATACCCCCTTCCCCCACACTCAGTGGCATTTCTTTCAAACATTTATATATATGAAATATAATTAAATTAACCCTCTTTAAAACAGCAATTTATTTTTTTCATATATTGATTTCATTCCTACTGAGTGGTCGTTTCTATTGGTAGCGTATCGGAGTTGTGAAAGGCGTCGAAGAAGTATTACATAAAATTAGTTTCTCCTTCATTTGAATTATGCTGCTGCTGCTGCTGCTGCTGCTGCTGCTGCAATAGAACTATTAGTTCTTCGTGCTCTGAGTTCAAGCCGTACAGAGGGTGATTTTACTTGTCATAAATATACGAACTAGGTCCTATTCATGTACTGTAGTCAACTCAATTAATGATATATCTCGTCAAAATGTGACATATACCATTATAAAGATTCAATATTATTAATGAGGATAGTGGACAGCATAATCAAAGAGCATGTCTCCGTAAGTTAGCAAGAGAGCCTCTACATGGTCTCTTACCCCACTAGAGATAGCAATCAAATATCATCACTCAAACTACACCCTATGGAGGATTAAATTACACTAGTTATTATAGTCCATTTTTGTTATTATAGTGCATTGTTGTGCCATTCAAGACACATTATTCTTTATTAAGAAAGTTTATAATAAAATGTGTTCCAGTAATAATAATCAGTATTTTATATTTCACTCAGATGTAGTGAATTTAGCAATGTCCAATCGATTGTAGTGAACTTTCAAGAGAAGTTGACAGCTTTTTATAGCAAACTGGGCAACGATATAACGATGTTCTTTATTGTTTGTAATTACTGCTGAAAATAGAAGTTAGGTAGCATATACTAATAAGTTCAAATTAAACTGGATTATGCAAAAATCGTTCCCAATTTTGCATGTGTTAAAATGTTTTCCTTTACAAGGATGGAGACTATATCGAGTGGGTTGTGTTCAATATTTTAGTGACGCCCAGTGAGCTAAACACAAAGAACAGAATTCTCTGGTGGTTATTTACTGAAATAAATTTATAATCCTAGCGATCACATAGAAATTCCCTTCTGAAAATTAGATGAAGGCTACCGGCAAACTATTTCAAAACTGTATCATCAGTACTTCATTTACTAAATTGATATTATCCCTTTGAAAAACGTGATCATAAAACGTAATTTACTGTCCTCAATAAGCCGAACTTATGTGCCTACTTGAAAGATATCAATAATTGCATATTGTGTAACTCATACACGACCTTATATCAATCCATAAAATTTTCTGTATATTAACCACTTGATGAAGTCACATTTGATCTTATCGATATGATATGGTGTGGTTATTAGTTGTTGGTACATGTGTAGACGCTACTGTTTAGGAATCAATAACTACGGCATTGAAATATGCTCACAAATATGGGTTCTCGTAACCAGGTAGCGTATGTAATGCTCCGAGAATGTAGCAAAAGCAACGAGGCTGATTAAACCTCCAGTGAGATTGGACATGGTAAAGTATATGAATTAATTTGTAATGTAGCTTAATGCCAGATGTTGAAATATACAAAAATCAACTATCTAATTTTCCCAGAAAATCTTCTGTAGACAAAAGAGTTAGATTACCCATTAATTTAGCTTTCTTCTAAGCAAAATTAATGTTTCAGTTCCTTTTAAATGGAAAATTGCCGACTCTTTTGAAGATATAATTTTTGTTTATATCACGTATATACATGAAGTGAGAAAGTATCACATTTTATATTCAACTTTAGTAGTTTTATCATTGTTTTATACTTCATCTGCTGTAGCAAATTTCTTTAAATTATTATCTGCAAGAATATTGATAATTTATAAATAAAAGCCTTAAACTTTGATGTTTTAAGATCTTAGACTGTGATTTATATACTTTCAATAACGTATTGGGGGTTGGGAAAATATGTGAGAAACGATCTCTAAATAAAGAGCTGTGGCTGTCTTTTAAATGGATACATTGTTAAAGCTAAGAATGCATTTCAAGTTTCTGCAATGATTTTCTATTATTTTAGATATTTGATATATATTTTCACTCATTAGCTCAAGGATATTTTTCAAATAACCAGCTGTTATTTGAATGTGGTAGGGTAATATTAATCATTCTGAGAAAGAAGACTGAATATGAAATCTCAGTATTCCACATTTTGAAGTTAACCTAATTTTTCATCTTTCTGAGAAAGAATCAACGCAACAATTGCCATTGTTCAACGGGACTTGCATCCGACTTCGGGCGATACTAAAGTTATCTTCATAATATTGATGAAATTATATGGTACCTTAGAGCTGAATATGAGGTCGTGCTTTATTCAAATACACAACAAACATTGCAACACAACTCTGTTTCAGAAGCACTTCACTAGAAACCTGGATCCTACATACGTACAAACATACATTACATAAAAATACTTTACACTGAAGAATAAAGCTCTCTTCAATCATTCATCAGACTTTCTTATATTTTGGCCAATAACACACCATTCTACAGCTACATGCTTAATAAAAGGTGATTTCTTGGCTCAGTCTATGTTGTATTAGATTTCCCAGTAATTTTGAATAACGTGTGTTTACATTCTATATTTATACTTTAGATTACATAATATTTGTAACCTACACAAGAGAGAATTTTTGAGTAAGGATAAACGAAATGAAATGTGAAAGCTGCATTGGAGATTATTTTCTTGTCGACGCTCATGTGAATGAACTTGATTTAATATTAAATTAGTAAATGTAGAACATTCTGATACTTTATTTTTTATTATTATTATTATTAGGCAATTAATTTGCGAACCTAAAACGTATGAAGCCTGCAATTTAATTTTTATTCGTACATCATAACCTTACACTAGATATTTAAAAATACATCGAATATATTTATCGTAGTGTATGCATAAATGGTATAACCACGCCTGTTTAACTACTTTCATCGGCAGAGATATTCATCTATAATATTAAATAATGCTGGAATCAAAAGGCGTTCCTTTCCTGATAACGTGCTCTGACTAACGAATATATTCTCTTTATTTCTAATAGATTGGAGAAGCAAATTTCATGCTAGAATAAGTAAAAATGCGAATTACATTCACACAGAAATACATCACCTTTTCAACTCTTCTATCCAAGTGAATCATTTAACTAATGGCTTGCATTTGAGGGGATAAATCCTATTAAAAATATTGCTTTTATTAATTAGAATACAGATCGGTACAGCTCGGTGCAAACCCCAAATACTTCTATTGGCAGTTGGTATCATTGGGCTGTTAACGGCATAATAAAATAAGACTTTTTATATGCATATTCATGTTTACGTTTCTCGTACACAAACTTAACGGGTATAAATATGAGTGTGGTTGTGTACCTGTATGTATAAAAGGAGAGAAAGTATCATGCTATTCATCATGAGCAACTTTTATAACCATGTACTTCAGAATGACGGTTAACATTTTTCACAACTCCTAGAATATGCATTTTATTCCATCATTACTTGAAAAGGATAGTCATAATTTATTCATTAATCACTGAGATTTTGATTTTTATATCACCTGGATTGTTTACTGTTATTTCAATAAAATATAGAACCCTTGCTGTTAAAGTGAAGCATAAATTCCAAATGAATATGTGAAACATCCTTTTTAGTGAATGTTTATTGGATAGATAATTATTAAAGCAAAGCGTATACTTAAGTAAATGCAATGTTTTCTTAAGACAAAATATTTGATGTTTCTCTCCTTACATATTAAAGCAAGCGTAATTTTCAATTGACCAGCTAATATTTAAATGAACGCCGATATATATTCATTAATAATTCACGTTCTAAACTCCACCTTACATTTCATCTTTTCCGGAGAGAATCAGCGCAAAAATTGCCCCTAGTCAACCAAAGCTGAATCAACACCGTTCAATAATAAATGTAGAGCTATGCATCATGTATACAATTGTCAGTAATTTACCACTGTTGTTATATATCGGGTCATGAAAATAGTTTGGATATGCTACAAGTATTGAAATGCAATTCTCTGTATGTAAAATTATTATACAATTCTCAGTTCAAAACTAAAAACGAAGAAACATACCTGCATTTCAATGCGTTTATACGTTACATACTGTAAACTACATCTCTCGAAACTCGGCTGTCTTGAATCAATCTCTGACTTTTCTATTTATCGAGGGTAATAAAAACTCACATTCCTGTCGATATTTTTTTAATTTAACGTTCGATCACTCAATATTGCATTCGATTTAAGAGTAATTTTGAACAGAATAAGATTTTAATTTCATGAGATTATAATCCTTAGCATAAACAACATTTGTGACAAAGAGAATCACCCACTTTCTAAAAAAAAGATTACATTCCATGCTATTTTCTTTTATCAGACTGAGACGTCTGCAAAGAAACTTAATTTGATATAAAATTTGTAACCGATGAATATATTGGTACACTATTTCTGATTCGTTATTAAGAAATACATTTTTGAATGTAAGAGATTTATTCTTTATCTGTACACAATAACCTGGCTCTAGATCTTTAAACCTGCATTGTAAATATCTATCATGACACTTATTCGCTGCATAATCATACCTGTTCGTCAACAGTGAGTTTTAGCTGTGATAGTAAATAATGATACAATCCAATGTTTTCTGGTAACGTGTTCTGTGTCAAGCAAACACATTTGTTTCCTTTTACAATAACACCGGGAAACAAACGTTTTCGTGTTAGAATAAGTAAAAAGTTGTAGTTTGCTCTGGCATGGAATTCTATCACGTAGTCACATATTAATATTAATCACTTCTATCCCAGTGAATAGTTTTCCCAATAGTTTAAATTTCAGCAGATTAATATCTCGAAAATATTGCTTTTCATTATTAAAATTGCATTACACGTTTAGATACACAATGACCAGATCGATTTTTTTATTACCTATAAAAGGCGGTATAGATACACAATGACCGCATCGTCGCAGTGTATGTGTGCTTTGACAAAGACAGAGCCACACCTCCCTATTCATAAAATATTTAGTTTTTGTCAACTCATAATTTCGTATAAAGAGTACAGTGATACGGCATACAATACCGTACCAGTTTAATAATATCACAATATTAGCTGACATCTTAAGCCAGAAATGTCAGCTTTACTATGAATTTCTTATCGTCTAAGATTTGATAACCGCTTCATTATCTATTCAGAAGGTGGAACAGCTGAAACTACACATAGTCTCCAATATTCATGAGTGGGGGTTAAGGAAGTCACATCTATTTAAGAACAGAGATCAGTGAAAGATACACTTGGTGGAGTTATGTTGACTAACGTTGAATTGTCTTCTGTTCATTAAGAAATATTTCTATGTTCATATAACACAGAAATCTATTTTAGCCAAAAACCAATCGAGAATCGTTGAAGCTAGTTATAGAAATATACATACAAGCTTCAGATTAACTATGAATTATGAAGAATTAAGTGAATGAGAGATAAAATTTGAATACGATACCAGCTCATCCTCTGATAAAAGCCAACATTATGTGTTGACCATTACTGGCTGAAAAAGAGGCATATATAAATCAATGCTATCATGATAAGCTCAACAGAAATTAAAGATAATATATTTTAACTAACGAATATGGGTGAATAGATTCATATACATTACACTTGTACACATGGCAGGTATTTACGGCAGATCTATTAAACATAGTCTCCCTTCATTTTTTCTCAATATTTTGTGAAGAGGTTAGTTGTCAGACGAAGCAAACGAGATTCTACTTAATAGAAACTGGAATTTTCTCGGCGTTCTAAATTTTCAGTGTTATACAATGTTTATTTCAACAAGGATAAACATATATCAGATAGGTCGTATTGAATATTTCACTGAATTTCGGCGACAAAAAGACGAGGTATACTCTCGTTGCTATTTACCATTATAATGCCAACACTCATGTACACATCTCCTGATAATCAGATGCAAGCCACCGGCATGCAACTTCAGAGTTGTATCATTTGTATTTCATTTGCTAAATTTGTATTATCCCTTTGATGAACGTTAACATCATAAATTGTAATTTTCTGCCCTCAATAAACTGAGACTTTGTCTCAATTCGAAAGAAACCTAAAATTGTATGTTGTGTACCTGATACATTGTCGTATATTAATCCATAAAAGTTTCCATGTTTTAAACACATGATGAAGTCACAATTGATCATATCGCTATAATGTGCAGTGCTTTTCGATTGGTCGTGGATAGCTGTGTAGACACTACTGCTTAAGAATCAATGTATTCAACATTAAATTGCGCTCACACCCGGATGATCGTAAACAGGTAACGTGTGGAATGTCCAAAGAATGTTATAAAAGCAATGAGCATTGGTTAAGCTCTGGAGTGAATATAGATATAAGGAAAACTATGTCGAATGATATTTGTCAGTTTTGAATCGGCAAAATTCATGTATTTTGTATTCTCATAAAATCTACCGCAGACACACAAACCACATTTTAGTTATCCTTCTTCAAAGTATCTATTAACGCATTCTATATTTTAATATAACTCCTTTAGTATTACTCCTTTCGAAGCTATACTCTTTGTTTCTCTCCTTCCACATTAAAGCAAGGGTAATTTGCAATTGGCCAGCTAATATCTAAATAAGCGAAATCATATTCATTACAATATTCCATTTCACTATTTCACGTTCTGAAGCCAACATTTCATTTCATTTTTTCGGGAGATAGTTGATGCCATAATTACCACTGCAAAGCCAACGTTGAATCCAACTTCGTACAATACGAAACCGATATTTAGAATAAATATTTATGAAAATTTAGATGTATTTATTATGAATTCAATACTTGATATTTTACCCTTTTTGTTTTACACCAGTTCATGAGCTTGTTGAATTATACTACAAGTATTGCGATGCAATCCTCTGTATGGAATATAGCATGCAAATCCCAGTTCAATACTAGAAACCAACAAACATGCAAACATTTCAATATATTCATATGTAACACACCGAAGACCACATCGGAACTCGGCTCTGCTTAATCAGTCGTTGACATTTCTATTTGTCGTGGATAATACACAAAGAGACACTCTTGCTGGGTGTTTTTTTTTAAAATTTAATATCAGATACTTCAGTATCGTATTCAATGTAAGAGCAACTTTGAACAGGACGTATCTTTTTCATACACACACGCACATTCATTAGCATGAATAACATTTTTGACAAGCACATGCATTCGTTGTTTGAAAGGAAGATAAAATAATGTTGAAATATAGAACCTACTTTCCACGTTAGTTTCTGTTGACATACGGCGGTTTCTACGAAGAATCTTGATTTGATATAAGATTTGTAACCGAATCATTATTCCGGTTCACTCTTTCTATTTAATTAACAAATAAACTTTTGAACATAAGAGATCAGAAGACAGCAATTTCTTCTTCATTCGTACGTCGTAACCTTACCCAAGATATTTAAAGATCCATTGTCTATATTTATCAGGACGTAAGCATTTGTAGTATAACTGCACCTTTTTAATCAAGTTCATCAACGATCAAGAGAGACTTTTAGCTGTGATATTAAATAATGTTGGAAGCAAAAGTCTTCCATTTTCTGATAACGTACTTTGATTTTTGGTAAATATATTTACTTTCTTTGGTGATTGGAGAAGAAGGTTTCATGTTAAAAAAAAGGTAGAGACAAGCGATTCGGTTTCGTTTGGAATTACTTCAACTTGTTCACATTCTTATATGAATTACTTTTATCTGAGTGAATAATTTGACCAATGGTTTAGATTTCAATAGATTAAATTCTTGAAAATTTTGGATTTGACCATTAGAATTTTATTTCCTGCTTCGATATTTAATTATTCCGAAAGGTTTTTCTTTTACATAACTATACACACACATACATATTTACATACATATATACATACAAATATACATGCGTGCATAGATATATATATATACACACATATGTGTGTATATATAAACACACATACATGTGTGTGTGTGTGTGTGTGTGTGTTAATGTTTGTGTTTATATCGAAATGTGAAATATTTAAGATTAATCTGTGGAATTAATGCGTTGTGTAGATTATATATTTTTCTTTTTACATGAAGAAGTATGTTTTTAAAATTGAGGTTTAGGCCTGATAACATTCACACCTACACACACCCACACATGTATACACACACGCACACACATATACACACAAACACGCACTTAAAAACGTCCTTTTGTGGGAATTTTGCGATCTAAAAACTGATATACTTGTGCTCTTGAAAAGATATTGTGCAGTCAACACACATACACTCACAGAATGGTCTGGCAGAATCGTTAGCACACTGGAAAAGTACCTTAGTTGCCCCTCGTCAATCCTAACGTTTCTGAGTCCAAATTCCGCTGAAGTCGACTTTGCCTTGCATAATTTTGGATCCGATAAAATAAGTATCAGTTCAGTTTTGGGGTCAATATAATCGAACTCGTTGGCCTTGTACCTCAGGACTTGTTGGCTTTGTACCAAACTTTGCAACCATTAAATGATATATTAGTCTCAAATGAATCTGATTTTTTTCTTTCTTATATTATTGTAACTCTTTAAATTATATCAATTTCTCCAACATATTTTCATTTATATGTTATAAATCATCGTCTATGTCATGGACTACCTTTAAATATTGTCGCTTTACACTTTTTATTTTCATTGTTCAAATTTTTACAGATTTCATTTGCCTGATTTGTTTTTGGTGCCTGGAAAATACACGGGTGTTTGTAGTTTTGAGGTTATGTATGTCAATGGATTTGTAAGTGTATGAATTTATGATTTGTGTCCTGGTTTCTGTTTTTTCTTATGTTTATTCGTCTACGGCTTGTGTTTTAATGTGTTATTTAGAACCTGGCGTGAATAGAATAAAAAGAGACATCCGTACGGTGCAGGCATTCAATTTAAGAAGCAATACATATAGCTGAATGAACAGACCCGAAGTAAAATTTATTTCTACGCATTCAAAATATCCGATATAGAAACAAGTTTCACATGCGGTACGATAGAAAATGCAGACGTGTGACTTGCTAAATTAATACAATAACAAGACAATATATATATATATATATATATATATATATATATATATATATATATATATATATATATATATATATGACATCAAAGAAAACAATGGAGAGTTATGTTATGCATATACAAAATTAGTTTATTACAGTATTATTCTTATAGGCTTCTTATCTCTTGAATTACCATCCTATTATAAATAGGACAAGGGAATTCATTTGGGTCATCCCTCCCTTTTCACTTAATATATAAACTAACATAGGTAAAAGATTCCTGTCTCTCCTAGACAAAAACTTTCCAGTAACTCAGAGATACAGTAAAAATCTTATAAGCATTCAGTGAAATTATTATATAGCTGCTGCTTCAATATAAAGAGTATCATTGCATGAGGTCAATACCAAGAGCTAAATCTAGTTGTAACTGTTGGGACCCAGGATGCTCCCCAGTTGACCAACGATGTATGAAGTTCCTGCTACGCTAAATGATAATACAACAGATAAGAAGACATACATATATATATGTATATATATTATATATATATTATATATTTATTATACATATATATGTATATTGTATATATACATATATATACATACATACATACATATATATATATATATATATATATATATATATATATATATATATATATATATATATATATATATATATATTCTTTTATTCTTTTTCGTTAATTTGTTTAAATCATTTGACCGCGGCCATGTTGGAACAACTCCTTTAGTCGAACGAATCGATCCCAGGACTTATTCTTTGTAAGCCTACCACTTATTCTATCGGTCGCTTTGCCGAACCGCTAAGTTACGAGAACTAAACACATCAACATCGGATGTTTTGTTAAACAGTTAAATAATTGTGGGTACTTGAATCCCAAGCTATTGCAGTACTTGGTTCTCACCGTAGATAAGACAGCTGGGACTTTTCGAACAGTGCAGTGACGTCCATTTCGAAGTCGAGTCTACCTCTCAATTCCAGCGATCGTAGTAGGGACACACACAGACACACGAACATATATATATATATATATATATATATATATATATATATATATATATGGATTGATGCCATTCTTGTCTCCTTATATAAATCGGGGCCAAAGGATCTGTGTGGTAATTTTCGTGGGATTTCCCTTTTGTCTGTGGTTGGAAAGGTGCTCGCCCGCATTTTGTTAGAACGTTTAAATACCTTTATAGTTCCAAGTATGGTGTCTGAGTCTCAGTGTGGTTTTCGTTCCTCCAGGGGCACAGCTGATTGTATCTTTACTGTCAGACAATTACAGGAGAAGTGCATTGAACAGAATCTTGCTCTGTACCATTGCTTTGTTGATTTGAGCAAAGCATTCGATACTGTTAATCGAAGTGCTCTGTGGCTAATTCTGGGGAAAATTGGCTGCCCAGAAAAGTTTATAAACATGGTCAAGGCTTTGCATCAGGATATGAGAGCTAGGGTTAATTTTGGTGGTAGGCTTTCTGAATCTTTTGCTGTGGAAAATGGAGTAAAGCAGGGAGACCTTGATGCACCCACCCTCTTTGCAATATACTTTGCCGTTGTGGTGTCACATTCCTTTCAAAACTCTGAGGAGGGTATCTACATAAAATATCGAACAACGGGGAATGTTTTTAATTTGACCCGACTGAAGTTTAAAACGAAGGTTTTTACTTCACTTATTAGGGAAATTTTGTATGCTGACGATTGCGATCTGGTTAGTCATTCTGAATCGGGTCTGCAATCCTTTGTATCTGCATTTGATGCAGCTTGTGATGATTTTGGCCTGACCATCAATCTGAAAAAAACAGTTGTGATGTATCAACCTGCGTATGGTGCTGTTTGTAACCTCCCTAAACTTTTTGTTAAGGGAAAGTTACTTGAGGTTGTCAATTCATTTGTCTACCTGGGAAGCTCTGTTCAAGGTGATGGAAATCTTGATACGGAAATACACCTGCGAATTCAAAGGGCAGCAAAAGCATTTGGTGGCTTGGAGTCACGCGTCTGGCGCCAGCGACATATAAATAACAATACAAAGCTGGCTCTTTACAAATCATTTGTCTTAACATCCCTATTGTATTCCTGTGAAACTTGGACCTGTTATGAAAGGCATTTTAAAGTGTTAGAAAAGTTCCACCAAAAATGCCTTCGTCATATTTTAAGAATTAAATGGAATTATTTTACTCCAAACACAGATATCCTTGCATCTGCAGGCATCCCCTCAATTAAAGCCATGATTTTGAGGAACCAATTGAGATGATGTGGCCATATTGTTCGAATGGCACATGAACGCATGCCGAAACAGCTGTTTTATGGTGAGCTTGCAGAGGGGAAACGTTATCGGCATAAACCTAAAAAAAGGTTTAAGGATGGCATAAGGACTGCTATGAAGTCAATTGGAATGGCTCCAAAAGATATAGAAGTCCTCGCTTCAGATCGAGTTGGATGGCGAACAAGGGTGTGGAGTGGAGTGAAAGCATTTGAAGAGGCCAGGATGATGCAAGCAGGGCTCAAGAGACATTTAAGGAAAAAGGTGAAGACTGAGAAGGTGAATGACAAGAACCTTTTTGTGTGCACAGTCTGTGACAGACCATGTCTGTCCTTGGCTGGCCTCAAATCTCACCTGCGAACCCATGGAAGACAAACCTCACCCAGCTATTCTGATTATATGTCTGTGCACACGTTTGAATGTGGTGTGTGCCAGAGGGTTTGCAAATCCAATGGGGGTCTTAAAAGACATGTTAGGATCCACAATGAGCAGAACTTACTTGCAGGTATTGGTAGTGCAAATCAGAGGTGCAATCTGTGTGGGTGTTTTTTCAAAACACTGTCTGGTTTAAAAAGTCACATCAGACGCCATGAAAGGGCTAAGGTGTAGGTGCAGGAGGTGGTCAAACTCTGTTTAAGGAGTAGACAACCACCATATATATATATATATATATATATATATATATATATATATATATATATATATATATACTAACATAAATAATATATAAATATATGTATATCTCCATACATATATGTACATACCTACATATATGGGTACAGGACATCACAAAAACGTTAAACACAAAAACGTTTTTGTGATGTCCTGTACCCATATATGCATGTATGTATACATATAGATGTAGGTATGTATATATATGTATGGGTATATGCATATATTTATATATCATTTATGTTATTATATGATCAAACGCCGTTTCCAAGTAAGTTATATATTCTTCTAATATATATGTACATATATATATATATATATATATATATATATATATATACATATATATATATAATGTGTGTGTGTGGGTGTGTAGGTGTGGGGGTGTATGAGTGTGTATGTGTGTGTGGGGGGTATGTGGGTGTGGGGGTGTATGAGTGTGTGTGTGTGTGTATGTGTGTGTGTGTGTGTGTGTGTGTGTGTGTGTGTGTGTGTGTGTGTGTAATGTATTGTTTTAGAGGGATCGCGGTAGCTTTCACTACAGAATTGTCTTTTGAAAATAGTCAGAAGCCAAGCGACATTACCCTTTGATTGATATTATTTTACCCGATTTAATCAATTTTAACCCACTGAATAACATGAACACCTTATGATATAATTTGTTGCCCTCTGTAATCAATGCTTTTATGTCTACACCACGGATATTAATAATTTTCTTTTCTATACCTCTATTAAAATCCTACATTTATCGATAGAATTTGCTATGTACTAATCACTGTTGTCTGTCTCAGAATAATACGAATTGACTACGCAGTTTATACGTTGCTGACTTGAATCCATGACCGCGATTCGGATGCTCAAACATAAGCTCAATGTACGGTGCTTAGAGTATATAATTATAATCAATGAGCAAGCGTTTATTCCCCATGTGGAATTGGATATAGAGAAAACCGATATCAGTTAATCTCGGTAGATTCTGAAATCAAAAAGATCATCAATTTGTTTTCCCGGAAGACTTTTAGTCGACTGGTGAATTAGATTCAACATTTAAGCAGCTCTTTTTCTTTTCTGTCTTTTTTCAAAAGATGTATTGATGCGTTCTATCTTTTTAATTAAAAAACACACCGGTACTTTTGAAGATATAATTTTCTTTCTATATCATTTAAATGTTTATAAAAGGAAAGCATCACATCATACGGTCATTTGATCAGTTTTTTAAATTATTTCTTCCAGAATGAGTTCATCATTTTTATACAATTCCTGCCGCATACCTCATGATTAAATTTTTATATCAAAAGATTATTTCCATCGATTATTGATAATTTGTTTAATAAAACCTTAGATTCTGATGTTATTTTGATCACGCGCTTCGTTCAGAAATCAGATTGTTCCAATAACATTTACAGACTTTTGTCACATATTTCAGAAATCAAATCCTGGTAGAGTCTTTTATTTGAATATATATAATGGATTACTAGTATTTGAAGCTAAGTGTTTATGTGAATTTCTCGCAATTTGCCCTTAATTTAAAATATTTGATTGAATATTTCATCTTACACTTTTAGATTTAGTCAAGAACAAATTTAAATTGGTCAATTGTTAGTTTATTGTCTAAGAAATCATTACATTTCATTTTATCCTCCCCACAAAATTGCCGGCCTTGTATCAAAATCCGAAGTAACACAACAGTATAAATCACAATTCAACGCTACGAAAGTACAGCTCTACATGTATTTCAATGCAATTCTATAGAAAATAAATTGAACACTCAAAATAACAAACTCCAAGTTTATATAATCATTCACCAACTTTACTCTCTGGAGAAATTAATTGCGAACTACACTATTGTAGGTTTTCTAGATTATAAATTTCAACTCACTTAATGTTGTAGTTGTCTCGATAGTAAACATTAGTAGTATATTTCTCCCCATGTTTCTTCTTCATTTTACGTATTCTTTCCACTCAGCCATAATATCCACTTCTATAATGGAGATATACTATTCTTGAAACTATTTAAAAATAATAATTAAGGGCATTTTTCTTTTTAAGTTAGGTTTTTGAACAGAGACTTTATTTGATATTCAAATTGCAACTGATGAATATTCATAAACTCTATTTGTATTTTATATCAAATTATACCTTTGAAGATAAGAAGTTAGAAGTTAGCAACTTCAACTTTATTCGTACCTAACAGTATACTTTTAAAATTCATTGCATATATTTAGAATAGCGTTAGTAGTTCAACCGCATCTGTTTAAGCGAGTTAATCAACAACGACTCTCGGCTGTGGCATTGAATAATGCTCGGATCAAAATGATGTTTATTTGTGATAACATGTTTTGGATGTAACAAATTTATTTTCTTTATGCCGCAGCAGCTTGCAACGGAAATTTACGTGTTAAAGTAAGCAGAAACAAACGATTTGCTCTGACCTGGTATTCCATCACCTCTTCACCTCTTTATATTAATTACTTCACTCCAAGTGAATAATTTAACCAATGGCTTGCATTTCAGTGGATTAATCTCTTGAAAATGTTGCTTTTGATCATTAAAATTACATTCCACGTTTAGATACATAATGACCAGATAATCGCAATGCATATGTGCTGTGAGAATGGCATTGCATTATTATTCACACTTACCTGTCTAAATAGAAAATGCCCCTTATTTTTTCAACGTATCATTTCGTATAACGAGTACAACGATAAGGCCTAGAATACCGTACCAGTTTTAACAATATCACAATATTAACTGACATCTTAAGCCAGAGAGGTCAGCTTCACTCTGACTTTCTTATCGTCTTAGAGTTGATAAACGCTTCATTATCTATTCAGAAGCCGGAACAGCTGAAACTACATATAGTCTCCAATATTCATGAGCTAAGGTTAAAGATGCCACATCTATTTAACAACAGAGAACAGTGAAAGGTGCAGTTGGTGGAGTTCTGTTGACTAACGTGAATTGTCTTTAGTTCATTGATAAATGGTTCTAAGTTCATATAACACAGCATTGTATTATCTTTTCGTCGCCAGTTGAAGATCGTTAAACCTACTTATGTTAATGTATATATACAAGCTGCAGATTAACTATGGATTCATTAAAAAAATGGATAGCTGGGTTTAATGTATGCAGCAATTCTCAGAATAACTATTTCGTACGGCTAATTTAAAAGGAGTCACATAGAAATCATGTTAACCCCATGCACAACGAAAAATTTAGTCTTCTCTTATTTTTATTAGCTGTAATATAAAATGTGAATATACACTTTAGGTTTTTATGGCACGAATTACTACGTCTACTACTACTACTACTACTACTACTACTACTACTACTAATAATAATAATAATAATAATAATAATAATAATAATAATAATAATACCACCAAAACCACTACCACCACCAAAACCACCACCACCACCACCACCACCACCACCAGCACCGCTGTTGCTGCTATACTACTGCTACCACTACTACTACTACTACTACTACTACTACTACTACTACTACTACTACTGCTGCTGCTGTTGCTGCTGTTACCGCTACCGCTGCTGCTGCTGCTGCTGCAACTACAAACACTACGACTGTTATTAATACTTTTATGACTACTGCTATCAGTACTACTACTACAACTACTAGTACGGGTAGTACTACCACTAATATTATTGCCACTTCTGTTACAACAACTACAATACTACTACTACTACAACTATTCCTATTACTACTACTATGACTATTAGAAACATTACGACTGTTACTACCTCACCTAACTAATACTACGACTACTACTCTTGCTACTATACTGTCGTGCTTGACGTTGCTTTGGGCTATTCATTTTATGTGAAAATGTGTGGCGTAACCTTTATTGTATTTTGGAAAAATTAGACAGACCAATAAACATATGGGAAAATTAAACTAAACATCAGATTTTGTAGTAAAGTTGCTGTTAATAATTGGTCATAACACATTCTCTCGTGCGAGGTGGTATCAAAAAAGTTCCCATACTAGGTATGTAGCGTGCCAACAAATGGCAGTACACTGTCGCATGCACAACGAGCGCTAGCAGTGACCTTCTTGAGGCAATGAGTCGAGGGTCATTTCTGTGCTTATGTCGTAAGTTCTGAAAATTTGTGCTTTTGTGACCACATGTATGCTGTAGTCTGCGATTTTGTCATGGACAGAAACAAAGAGCCAACGTGAAATTTTGTGTTAAACTTCGGGTGTCTGCTACATTATCATTATTGTTATTATTATTATTATTATTATTATTATTATTATTATTATTATTATTATTATTATTATAGACAAGCGGGCATGGCATATGTGCGCGTGTGTCTTTCGTGTTTGAAATTTTTATAATATATTTGGGTAAACAAAAATAATCTGCAACTCTCTTGAAACTTTATTTCTTATAGTGTTTCAGTTTCATCTCATGGAATTCTGTTCCATTCGTACAATGCCGTAGTTTCAAACCAGAAAGCAAACAGCTGCTGAGCACAACACTTATATACAAAACTATGTCGATGCCGGCCGATTTCAAGGAGATTTATTTGCTCTTTCTAACAGATCAATGGACGACATGGAGACTCTTTCGTTGGCTAGCTTAGTAAAAACATTAATTTTGCTTTTAATAACAGGCGTTTTGCAATTTACCTCAATTACAAACCAATCACAAACAAGCTGTTCGCTTCAGTTTTTATAACCATATAAACCAAACACTGTGAAATAGTTTGAAAGTTATGACCTCAAGCGACTGGAAAAAATTATAATAGGTGCATCATTTAATTTCTTTCTAACAAATGATCGGACCGATTTCATAATTACTGTTTTGTTATGAAAGGAACCTAAAAAGATCAGTTAAGTGATCAATGATATACACGCTTAGCTGAGCTTTCAAATAACATTTTTACTAAAGATTATTTCGAACAGTAGATGGATGGATAAACACAGCATACTTTCTAAATAATGCAGATTCGATGTTGGGCAATATCTCGAATGGAATGCACATTACTCTACCAACCTTGCCATGATCACTGTTTTTGTAGTCAAGTTTCCCCGAGTAATTTCAAAATCTAATCTCAATTCCGGAGACTAAAGCTCGAATCGCAGCATTGACGTTTTTACTGAGGCCACCAAAGCAATAACAGAGATTGCATACATAAAGAGCGTTAATCGTTCAGAAGTTGTTTAATGAGCCATTAGATCGGATCAACAAGACAAAATATTTTAGCTATCATCTGCTACAAACATACATTTGTTCATTTTAACCCATCCCAAAATCAAATCAATGTTATCGTTTGTGAGATTAAAATCATTGAACACGTGTAATTTTCATTTCTCTTCCTCTTCTAGTTTTCCTAAATTTATGCTGATTCGAGCAGATGAAATTATTCCAGCTGAATGGAATATTGATGAATGTAAGAGGGTCAATCCTCAATTCAATAATCTCAATACTACTGCTTCAGTGATATTTTCGCATTTTACACTTCTTCGGAAATGTTGAGGATGTCTAGAGAAACTTACTATGAACAAATTTACAATACAGCTGCACACATACTGAAACCACCTTTCAAAATCCTGATCAAATTAGTTTCCAGACATAAAAACACATACATAACAAAAAGAGCATATGACACAGAATTAGTAGGTAATAAGAAATAAGTATATCATGGAATGTTGTCGGAGTATATGTCTCCAAACAAAAACAACTGTAATATTCATTTTGCGTGATAATTTAGAATATCTCGTATATTCCATAGAATATGACATACAGATATGTTAGCCATTCGATGTTGGGCAATATCTCGAATGGAATGCACATTACTCTACCAACCTTGCCATGATCACTGTTTTTGTAGTCAAGTTTCCCCGAGTAATTTCAAAATCTAATCTCAATTCCGGAGACTAAAGCTCGAATCGCAGCATTGACGTTTTTACTGAGGCCACCAAAGCAATAACAGAGATTGCATACATAAAGAGCGTTAATCGTTCAGAAGTTGTTTAATGAGCCATTAGATCGGATCAACAGGACAAAATATTTTAGCTATCATCTGCTACAAACATACTGGAAGAAATATAACATTTTGATAAGAAATTTTATGTGAGACTTCTTAAGCCAAGGCAAATCCTACTTTTGTTTCTTGTTTCTAAATCGTTGAAGTAGCAGGAGAGTCATTACGACGGGTAAAATATCATAACATATTTTTCTCGCTTTTTAAGTTACCGACTAAAATTTCCAGCAAGGTCAGGTTCGCCTTTTGTGCAACCGCAGTCCGTCTTTACGTTTTGAGTTCAAATTCAGCAGAAGTCTATTTTGTTATCACTCCTTCGCAGTCGATAAGTTGAATACTGGGATCGATGTAATTGATTTATCTCCTCCAGCGACATTGTTGGCCTTGCGCCAAAATTTAGAACCTATATATATATATATATATATATATATATAGGAGCAATCCGTCGGTTACGACGACGAGGGTACCAACTGATACGATCAACGGAGCAAATTAACGGGCGAAATTAACGTTCAAGTGGCTGAGCACTCCATGTCTAGAGAAACTTACTATGAACAAATTTACAATACGCAAATAGAATACAGCTGCACACATATTGAAACCACCTTTTAAAATCCTGATCAAATTAGTTTCCAGACATAAAAACACATACATAACAAAAATAGCAAATAACACAGTATTATTAGGTAATAAGAAATAAGTATATCATGGAATGATGTCGGAGTATATGTCTCCGTAGTTTTCAAGGAAATTCAGCGTAACACAGAGTGTGACAAGGCTGGCTCTTTGAAATACAGATACTACTCATGTTTGCCAGCTGAGTGGAATGAAGAATCGTGAAAATAAAGTGTCTTGCTGAAGGACACAACGTGTCGCCGGGAATTGAACTCATGTCCTTACGATCGTGAGACGAATGTCCTAACCACTAAGACATGCACCTTCACAATATATATATATATATTTTTTTTTTTTTTAAAGTTTCAGCCTAGAGCTGCGGCCATGCTGATGCACCACCGTGTTGCTACACTGTTATTACAGGGAGCCTCTTACAATATGTGGCACTTGGTGAAGAATGGAGTTTGATTTAGCAACCCTCATTTGCACCTCCTGTCGCGAGGTAGGTTCATCTGGGACTCTCGATAGGAAGAGGTCCAGCTTTGATTTAAAAACTCCTACATCTACTTTGTGCAGATTCCTCAGGCTCTTTGGGAGAATATTAAAAAGCTGTGGGCCTCTGAATCCCAAGCTGTTGCAGTAACTGGTCCTGAAGCACGATGGCACTGCTGGGATCTTTGGCACTATGCAGTGTCGTCCCGTTCTGGCATTGGTCTAGCTTTCAATGCCAAAATTTGGCACAATTCCTTCTAGGATTTTCCAGATGTATATTATTGCATACCTCTCCCGCCTTCTCTCCAGGGAGTAGAGTCTTAGCTGTTTCAGCCTTTCCCAGTAGCTGAGCAGTTGCAAAGAGACAATCTTCTTTGTGAATCTCCTCTGGATTGCTTCAAGGTCTGCTGTTAATTTCAGACTGGTGGCTAACCACAGCTGTGAGCAGTAATCCAGGCGGCTGAGCACGAATGTCCTCCAGAGGATCATCATGGTTTCCTTATCTCTGGTTCTGAATGTTCTCAGGATCCATCCAGCCAATCGTCTGCACTTTGTTGCCATTCTGGTAATGTGCACTTGGAAAGAGGTATCATCACTCATGTCGATACCCAGGTCTCTCACTGATTTAGGCTCTGGGATTGAAATTCCCTGTGGACCAGTGTACTCTGTAAGTTTCATATTCAGTTTTGGACGTTGGTAGCGCAGGGCTTGGAATTTTTCAGCATTAAACTGCATATTATTGTCCTCAGCCTATCTGTAAACTGAGTCCAATTCCTGCTGCAGGTGTGCAACATCACTGGAGTTCTGTATTTTCTGCGAGACTTTTGTATCGTCTGCGTAGCTTGCAAGAGTGGCTATCCGGGCACTTGAAGGCATATCTGAGAGAGCGACTATAAAAAGCAATGGTCCCAAGACAGTGCCACAGTGCCCTGTGGAACACCGCTCATTATTTGTGTTCTCATAGAGGTGGCTCCATTAGGCACTACTGCCTGACTTCTATCTTTCAGAAAGTCATGTAACCACTCTCCAAGTTTTCCAGCTATGCCAAGATCACGCAGTTTGTGGCATATCATACCATGATTCACTTTGTCAAAAGCTTTTGCAAAATCAAGGTATATTACGTCCACATTTGAGTTGTTGAGTAACTGCCTCAACACCCAGTCGTAATGTTGTAAGAGCTGGGTCAGGCAGCTCCTACCTGATCGAAAGCCATGTTGGGTATCACTCAGCAATTTATTTTCTTCAAGGAATGCGATCAGTTTTCCTCTGATTATCCTTTCCATGTTTTGCTGATGTGTGTAGTCAGAGAGATAGGCCTATAGTTTTTGGCATCTGCTCTGCTTCCCCCTTTATGGATTGGGCATATTATTCCCTCCTTCAGCTTGCTTGGCAGTCTTCCGTTTGCGAGAAAGCTCTGGAAGAGGATCTGGAGGGGTTTTGCCAGGGCATGCTTACACGATTTAAGGAGGATTGCTGGGAAACCATCAGGGCCAGCAGTTGAGTTTGTGTCCACTTCATGTATAGCTAGTAGTACATCTTCTTCGCTAATGTTGATGTATTCCATTGTAACTGCCTCACTGGTTATAGGGGAGGTAGCAAAGACGTCCACTGGTTTGTTCACTTGTCTGTGCTCCAATGGAGTGGTGAAGACACTTTTGAATTGCTCATTCAGTACATCACTGATCCTAGTTGGACTGTCTGTGAGGGAGCCATCCTTTTCGAAGAGGGGTCCAATCTTGCAGCGTACTGAGGCTGTTTCTTTTGCGTAATGAAAGAAGGCCTTTGGGTTTAACTTAATGTTTTTTATAACCCAGGCTTCTTTGTCTGCTCTCTCCTTCACATAGGATTGTTGCAGCCTTTTTTCGATCTCCATCAGTGTCGTTTTTAGGCGGGACCTTTGGCCATTCTTGGGATGCTGGTTGAGTCGATTTGCAACTTTTGTCCGTCGTCTCATGAGGATCTTCCTCTCCCTTGGAATCTTGTTCCTATTTGTTTTGGCCTTGTGCTCTGGGACATATTTCTGGCTTATGGCTTGCACAATAGACATGAAACATTTTAGTTTCATGTCAATGTCTGGTGTGGAGAGACATTTTGGACAATCCTCTCTAAGGATCTCTTTCTTAATCGATGTCCAGTCTGCTTTGTGGAAGTTCAGATTGGAGAGATTTTGGGTGCTTCCTTTAGGCTGTATGTCTCTGGTTTCTTTTGGCCCAAACATAGACAGCTCTATTATGTTGTGATCCGAAACTAATGTCGGCGTCACTTTCACATCATGAATGATGTCCGTATTGTTCGTGAAGCAGAGATCTAGAATGTTATTCGCTCTAGTTGATCTGAGAACAGTTTGCTCCATGAATAGGGCATTGGTGAGGTTGAGCAGGCAGTTCACCTGTGCTTGCTTGCGATAAGTCATTCCTGAGAGTAAGAGACCTTCGGGCCATTTGACGTTGGGGAAGTTGAAATCACCCATAAGAAATATGGTCACATGGTGTTCCAGTTTCATGAGGATTTCTTTAATTCTAGCGAGGCAATCTTCAAATTTGCCTATGTGGTTTGGAGCATCCAGTGGGCAATATGCATTGCATATGACTATATTATGTTGTCTTATGTATACTACTAGGGTGTCGCATACCGAATTTGAGTATGACAGTAAGACCTGGGGTGTGAGGTCGTCACGGATGTATACAGCAACTCCACCATGGCTCCTTTCCCTTCTGTCTGTTCGCAGTATGACATATTTTGGTACGTGTATTTCTGCATCCTCTATATCAGGGCTGAGGTGAGTTTCCACGAGTGCTATGCATAGGGCTTGATTGCATGCAGCAAGGTCTCTCAGGAAGGAAATTTTCCTTTTATTATTATTATGCAACAGGCCCCCAATATTTAGTAAAAATATTGGCGTGATGCCTGTGCATATATATATATATATATATATATATATATATATATATATATATATATATATATATATATATATATATATATATATATGTGTGTATATATATATTTATTTATACATATATATACATACATATATATATATATATATATATATATATATATATATATATATATATATATATATATATATATTCATATATATATATATATTCATATATATATATATATATACATATATATATATATATATATATATATATATATCTACATATTTTTATATATATATATATATATATATATATATAAAATTCCAACCAAGTGTAGTGTCCTATACATACTGGACAGTGCTACTGGTATTTATAGCCCTAGGAAGACATCTCTTCCAGCTGGATAACGACACATATTCTGTGTCCCATTATTATTTGCGAGAGGAGGTCATCGCTCCCATCCTTAGCATTACGTGGTACACATGGACTCGAGTTTCCGGGTGGTCACCCGTCCTCAGCGTGTGTGTTAATCACCAGCCAGTGATGAAAACTCAGACCACTCGTTAAATACTATATGCTTTTTCTACTGACGAACCGTCGCTGATCTCGAAGAATAAAATAAAACAGTCACTTGTATGTTGGTAACTTAACCTTTTTGCAGTCATTCGATTAGTCTTTTTGTGAATAATCTCAGAGATATTTGCGCGTCGCCCAGAGCAAAGCTGTCCGGAACATAAGAGAAAATGTTATAGTTTCGGGCAACATTTGATATTTGTAGAGCAGCAGTAACTAGATATTGCAGTAGTCGTCATTGTAAGTTGCAATTTTACAGCGTTTGAAGGCTTCGTCGTCATCATCTTTATCATCTTAAATATCGTAAGCGTTGCCATCACTGTCGTCATCATCATCATCATCATCATCATCATCATCATCATCATCATCATAATCGTCATCATCATCATCATTCTCATCAACATCATCACCATCATCAACGTCATCATCAGTTTACTAGACGTCATAGGGAAGAAATAATGTTTCATTGACAAACACAAAATCTAATTTCGTACATCATTTAGCTTTTTCCCTCTCAAATCCATATTTGTGTTTGTGTGTGCGTGTGTGTGTGTATGTGTGTGTGCTTGCGCGTGATCGAGTGTGTTAGTGTAAGAGCATGTGTGCGTACCTGTGTATATGTGTGTTTTATTAAAACCGCTTTGATCCGCTCACAGAGCTTTGATCGGTGAATAGCATCATTTTGTTATTACATTGGGATCAAATCACTAACCAGATCATTGATTAGCACACATTGCTTTAAAACCTGGAAAATATTCAAGTTCTAATTTATAAAATGCTCTAGTCAAGGGATTAAATTATTTTTTATCCATTTTTTTTTCTTTATTGATCTATTTGTATCAATTCATTCATTAAATGTTATTGCATTTATCCTTCGTTGAATGGAATATAATTATATTGCCAAAATAGATTGCTTTTCTCTTGCACTCAGAGGAATGTGACAGAGGATGAGCTCAGCGGATGAGAGTCGATTTAGTATTATGAAGCGATGTGGTCAAATGCTGGTGGCTGTAATATTGGAGTTTCAATAGTGAAAGATTAAAGCCATATATTTATTGTGTTCGGACGCAAATGAGTTTAAGAACAAGAGAATTTAAAGACGTAGTTGACTACTTTAATAAACAGATGGGCACAAGCAATGAGGGTCTGATGAATAATACAGGATATGTCCAGAGGGCGCTTAGTGTCCTAGAAACTAGGATGCACGTATGTGTGTGCATGCATTTGTTTGCGTGTGTGTATATAAACCAATATATATATGTATATATATATATATATATATATATATATATATATATATATATATATATATATAAATATATGTATATATGTATATATATATATATGGATATATATATATATATATATATATATATATATATATATGTACATATGTATATATATATGTATATGTATGTATATATATATGCATATATATATATACATATAAGTATATGTATACACACACACACATATATATATATATATATGTATATATATGTATATATATATATGTATATATATACATATATATATATATATATATATATATATATATGTACATGTATATGTATATGTATATATATATGTATATATATATATATATATATATATATATATATATATATATATATATATATATATATGTATACATATGTATATATATATATATATATATATATGTATATATATATATATATATATATATATATGTATATATATATATATATATATAGATATATATATATATATATATATATATATATATATATATATATATATATATATATATATATATATATATATATATATATATATATATATATGTATATATGTGTAGAGTGTTAGGTGTGATGTACAGAATTGAATATTGAAAAAAAAGTCGTCAGAATTTTGGAATAACTTCTTTCATTTATTTTATACATATTTTAGCGCTTTCGTTCGTCTTTCGAACTTGTCAAATATAATTCTGTGAAAATACAGAGATCCTGCTTATTTAGATAAAACATGTGTTTTGGGGGGTTTTGTTTATAACAGAACATTGTTTTTTTTTGTTTTTTTATGTATATATATATATGTGTGTGTGTGTGTGTGTGCGTGCGTGTGTATTGAAATACTTATATATACACATATCTATAGATACACATATATAAAGATGTCCGTATTGGTAGACTCTGAAATCAGAACCTAACATCAGTCTTTTAGTTGTTGTGTATCTCTTTCTCATTTATGTATATTAGACAATATTTTTGCCATCATTTAAGTGAGATATAAATTTATGACCATTTTGTCGAGAGCATCATATTGCTTTCTTTGTTTTCATGTGACAAACTCTCATCTTACTTTGTCGTAAATATTTCATTTCCCTTAACACCTTTTGTTACAGTATTTCTGTTGAAATACTCTGACCTTGTTTCCATTAATTTTCAAAATAATAAAAACTTTAGTAAAATAACTGTCATAATTAAGCTTGTGTTTTGAACATAAATTAACATCAAAGCTTTATTGACGGTTTTAATTTAGTTCTTTTTTACAAAACAAGTCTGTATCATAGCACCAAGGGCGGTCTCGAATGGGTTGGTATCAAAAGGATAAGATTTGCTTCACGTTTTCTAGTCGGTAGATTCTGTGGTAATTACAGCTCATTACTTTCGAATTTCATATCAAAGCAACATCAACTGTGATTTGAATTATCCTGGGACCGATAAAGTATTGTTCAATTATAATCGACCTACTACATAAACCTTATGAATACACACACACACACACACACACACATACATACATACATACAAACATACGTGTATTTCGTCGTGTTCTTTGTACACATACATACATGAATGTATGTGTACAAAGAAGACGACGAAATCAGTTGTCATTTTTGACAAGCAACATTTTTAGTCTTCCCGTAAAGAATGAACAAATGTTGTTACTAAAAACTACAAAACGTCGAGAGAGTTTACAAGTTATTGATCTTGATGTAACTGTTGCATCAGTCAAAATTTTGCAGCTGGTCGTTTTGCTGCTGTAGCCGATTCTTATTGCATTAGCTGCTGCCCACAATCGCCATTGAGCGTCTTCTATGATGTCTATTAGTAGTCTCTCTTAAGTAGTTAAGGTGTGCTGAATTTATAACGTTTGATAGTCTCATAGAAAAAGGTGCGAAAAGATGGTATTGCTGTAAGAACCATTTCTAGGCGAAGTCGTGAATGGTCAGATCTTCTTGATCATGTGAGTAGTATTCTAGCGAATAGCATCATCGTATATAGGGATCGGAATCCTGAATATTCCCTCTACATATATCGATATGTATAGATGTTAATCTATGAGTATAGTATGAAAATATATGTCGACATATATAAACATTCATATACGTGTGCGTTTGCAAGAGGGAGAGAGAGAAAGAGAGAGAGAGAGAGAGAGAGAGAGAGGGGAGAAGAGAGAGGAAAAGAGAGAGTGAGACTGACATACAGACAGAAAGACAGAGAGACAGACACACAGAGAGACAGACACACAGAGAGACAGACAAACACAGAAACAGACACACAGAGAGACAGACACACAGAGAGACAGACACACAGAGAGACAGACACACAGAGAGACAGACACACAGAGAGACAGACAAACAGAGAGAGAGAGACACACAGAGAGACAGGCAGACGAAGACAGATAGTTAGGCAGACAGACAGAAAATGGGTATTGGTTAATATAAAAGAGGAAGAAATATCGCTGGAATACAAAACAGTAACAGAAGAACTCCACGTAAACCCCTCTCTCTTAAATGAATCAGTACGATTCAGCAGAAATGTGAGAATTTAAAAGTATTCTGTTATTCAGATATTTACCCATAACTCCCAACAGTCATAACCGTAGATCTTCAGCACGCTATCTGTAGTTATTTTCCGTAAACATTTGCTGTGCATAGCTTTCTCAGATGAAGGAAATGTGAGGAAGCCTCAACAGCTTGAATCAAATATTATATAATGAAAGAGAGAAACGGATCAAATAACCCAATGTATTTGTCATGAATAATGTTTCATATATTCCTATATTCCTATATTGCGGTTTTACTTTATGGTCATGACGTAAGAGAAATCGTCATAGGTTCAACAACCCAAAATAGATACAGATATGTGTCTGTTTGCATGAGTGTGTCTGTGTGTGTGTGTGAGAGAGAGAGAGAGAGAGAGAGAGAGAGAGAGAGAGTGAATATGTGCGTGAGTGCGTGTGTATATGCGATTGCGTGCATGCGTGTGTGTGTGTGCGTGTTTTCATATCTCTCTTTCTCTTCTCTCTCTCTTTTCCTACTCTCTCTCCCTCTCTCTCTTTTCCTACTCTCTCTCTTTTTTCCTACTCTCTCTCTCTCTTTCCTACTCTCTCAAAAATTCTTTTATTCTTTTATTCTTTTATTCGTTTCAGTCATTTCACTGCGACTACCCTGCAGCACCGACTTAAAGCGTTTTAGTCGAACAAATCCACACCACAACATATTCTTTGTCAGCCTAGTACTTACTCTATCGTTTTCTTTTGACGAACTACAATTTTACGGTGACGTAAATACACGAACGTCGGTTGTCAAGCGATGTATGTGTGTGTAGGGGAGACAAACACAGACATAAACACACAAATATGCACATATATATATATATATATATATATATATATATACATATATATATATGTATATATATATATATATATATATATATATATATATATATATATATATATATATATATATATATACATATATATATATATATGTATATATATATATATATATATATATATATATATATATATACATAAATATATATATATATATATATATATATATATACATAAATATATATATATATATATATATATATATATACATAAATATATATATATATATATATATATATATATATATATATATATATATATATAAAGGAGCACTCCGTCTGTTACGACAACATGGGTCCCAGCTGATACGATCAACGGAACAGCTTGCTCATGAAATTTACATGCAAGTCACTGAGCAATCTTCAGACACGTGTACCCCTAAGGGAGACTCAGCGTGACACATAGCGTGACAAGGCCGGCCCTTTGAAATATTGAAATACAGGTACTACTCTTTATTGTCAGCTGATTGGACTGGAGCAACGTGGAATAAAATATCGTGGCTAAGGACACAACGCGTCGCGCGGGAAATCGAACTCAGGACCTTAGGATCGTGAGTCGAATGCCCAAAACCACTAAGCCACGCGCCTTCACTATATATATATATATATATATATATATATATATATATATATATATATATATATATATATATATATATATATATATATATATATATATATATATATATATATATATATATATATATATATATATATATATATATATATATATATATATATATATATATATATATATATATATATATATATATATATATATATATATATATATATATATATATATATATAATATATATATATATATATATATATATATATATATATATATATATATATATATATATATATATATATATATATATATATATATATATATATATATATATATATATATATATATATATATATATATATATATATATATATATATATATATATATATATATATATATATATATATATATATATATATATATATATATATATATATATATATATATATATATATATATATATATATATATATATATATATATATATATATATATATATATATATATATATATATATATATATATATATATATATATATATATATATATATATATATATATATATATATATATATATTGAGGGAAGTGTATTCCAATACAGGAAGAAGTAAAATATTTTGTTTTGGGGTTTGAAAGCGCACCTGGAACTCATAATTTTAAGGAGGATTGCTGGGAAACCATCAGGGCCAGCAGTTGAGTTTGTGTCCACTTCATGTATAGCTAGTAGTACATCTTCTTCGCTAATGTTGATGTATTCCATCGTAACTGCCTCACTGGTTATAATATAATATACTCCTCCACTATTTCTGGAATCAACAAGAAAGCTTACAATGATACCATGGACTCAGAGATAGATAGCATTTAATATTCACAGGATTTAAACACGCGTTGAGATTAGGACGAATAAGCTTCTATGCATGCAGTATTTTGAGGTTGAATGATGGATTTAAAACACAAGACACGCTATACAAAATTTCCTGATTACAACTTCTTCAGTGGCATCAAACCTATGATAACATATATTTAGATCCTGCTGATATTAGACGATATATATGCATATGTGTGTACATATGTGTTTATATATCCATATATATATATATATATATATATATATATATATATATATATGTGTGTGTGTGTGTGTGTGTGTGTGTGTGTGTGTGTGTGTGCGTGTGTATTTATTTATATACTTATATATTTCTGTAAATAACATGTGACAATTATTCAGTAGCCATGATAAGACTCCGAGTTTCGGATGTCGGGGTGGAAACCCACGCCGTCATCTCTTCAGTTATCGAAAAATGCTATGAAAATGACCGTTAAACGTGAGCGTGTATGCGGGTATATATATAATTTTTTGGGACGAATATGTGGGTGAGCATGTGTGTGTTTCAAGTGAGGGTATATGAGTATATACATATAGGCGCATGCACATGGCTGTGTGGGCGCGCATGTGTATGTATGGACTGGTGCGCTTGCGCGAATACTATGGACATTTTACTCCCTTACCTTTACTCCCTCCCCTCACTTAGCGGCCATTCTAATAGCTCTTTTGTCTTAATAACGGTCAATCACAGTAATTTCCCTCTGTTTAACGGTCTTTTTCATAGCATTTTTCGATGGCCAGATGACTGAAGTGATGGCGGCGTGAGTTTCCACCCCGACATCCGAAACTCGGAGTTTTATCATGGCTACCGAATAATTGTCACATATTTACAGATAAATTCCTGTACTTACATAATATCGAGGTCTCTTTCTTCTGTTGTCTTTTGTTGTCTTACCTAACGCAACTGTGGCTTGAAAGCGAATGAGTGAGAGACAATGGCAGGTGGTGGATGCCTGGGTCTGAAGAAGTGAGGGAGGCCTGCGTTGTCAGTTGTTGCCATAGTTTACGTACGCGGAGCTGCCCGACGTCCTAAAATCGATTTTTTGCTTTTTTTATTTCCTTATTTTTTTGTCGTTGTAAGAGTGCGAATGTTCGTAAGTCACATAGGTTGTAAGTTGAGAAGTGTGTGTGTGTGTGTGCATGAGTGTGTGCGTGTATGTGTGTGTGTGTGTATGTTGTGTGTGTGTGAGTGTGTGTGTGCATACTTTCAGTTTCAGTCAACCAAATCCACTCAGAAGGCTTTAGCAACAGATACTTGCCCTGGTTGCCGTGTTGTGGGATTGAACCCAGAACCATGCGTTTGAGAAGCAAATGCTTCGTAAAAGAACACGAAACACAACTCAATACATGAACACGCATAATTTTTATATTTTTCAGTTGGAAGAATGTTATAACACAGCCTCAAGCGCTGATATATTCATGCATATCCGTCCGCGTATATATGTGTATGTTCCATATTACACTGATTTCTGAATCTGCTTTCCACTAATATCTGAATTTACTCAAATAACTGTAAGCTAACGTTGACAATTGTTAACACGTGGCTTATCTTACGTTAATCTATGGAAAATGCAATGCCCGTGTAAACTCAACAAACCACCAGTTACAGCTAAATGCTTTCGATGTAATCCACCAACTAAGAATTGAAGCTTAGTCGCAATATTTAGGAATAGTTAAAGGAGATGAATAGAACAATTTTACCAGAACTACTACTGATTTAGTCGGTTAACATCTGTAAAAGAAATTGGAATTCAAACAGGGATAAACATTCATTTTCAAGTTGGTTACTCATGTCATTATATTTATCTTCGCCAAGTTTTATATAGTGTTAACATTCACGTCAATGAATGTAGATCCTTTCTAAGAGTTTTTGCATTGATTTATTTCTTGCACAACTTATATACTTTAGTTCGGATCGAATTAGTAGTAGTGTTTTATCAACCGTGCAAAGGCACCTGCTTTTCGCTATTTCACCAGAATGATACTTCGGAACATGTAATCATGACAATATTAACGATATTGATGTATGTTGAAACTTGTCTGATGAGAAATGCCTTCTGCTTGAATACTTACCTCAGTGAATTGTTTTGTTGTTGCCATTTCAAATGAAGCATGAACATATATATTTAGACTCTACTATCATAATAATCTCTGAAATTCTATATACTTCATCGTGTTTATGGAGATCCATCTAACTGGCTAAAGTGTTGGTGGTTCGTATTACGTTAACGATGTTGCAGTGTAGTTATGACAAAATCATTTGACATACGTTAGTCTGAACGACAGAACATTTAAATAATCAATGAATCTGCTAAAAACAACAGCAATTTAATATCCCTCATCCAATAATTTACTGCGACATGTTTTGAAGAAAATTTAATATGGTCTCTTATACACAAAAGGATGAAAGAGAAACGACCGGAGCGCTAGCGGACCTGGGGCAAATGAAGACCACCAGACACAATGATTAATTTAGATTAAACAAAGTAAACTTAATTCCGCAAGCGTAACACACGGGAACTAACGCGAAAATTTTCATGCACGTGCAAGAAGGATTTTGCCCAGGCGGCTTTAGTTTTGGCGGGAAAATTAAAGTTGGTTTGCTTCTGTGCACACCACGTGTATATATATATATATATATATATATATATATATATATATATATATATATATATATATATATATATATATATATATATATATATATATGCCTGTATGTGTATATTTGTATGTAAATTGATATGAAGAACAACAAGGCAGAAAGAAAGAAATCTTGAGTTCAGTCTCTTTGTAAAATCGAATATATAATTTCAGGAAAATTTGGCTGTTATTGTTTACAGATTGAGTGATGAATAATTTCTTCGTTGGCTTCTTTCATACGAATACATTAACGGCTGCTGAAGTCTTAGTATTTGGAAGATGTGATAATAGACAAAACAAACAGCAAGCCTTCATTTTCCTATTTTGTTGACATTAATTATTGGCAACACAGATAACGGTGAGAGGCAAACGCTTGACTTCACTTCTACTAGTAATTACTTGCTATATATGACTGACATTTTGGCAGAATTATTGTGTTTTCAGCCACTAAGCAAGAAGAAAAATAAAAAAAGTCCAGGTCTGTCCCTCACTTAAATTCAGTCTCTATATTTAAATCAATTTTCAGTGTCTCCACTTTTAAAGTAGCAAAATAGATATTTTCAATAGTATCTGTTACACGTTTGTAACAATGCATGAATGAATCCTCAAATTTGTAGTAAAACGCAAAAGACACTTGTTTTAACACTTTTCAGATGAAGATCTCAAAGGCGTTCTGAGAAACCAGAACGTTTTAGTTTGGATTCCGATCAAATCATAGGACATACGGACGGGTTTTACATTTATGATATAGTGAGATATAAATTGGCATATTGCATATTTGACTCGAATTGCTGAGAGTTGCAAAGTTGCTCGTAGACAACATCTCTACTCAGGGATTTTTAAAAAAAATTAATACAAATGTGTTGGAGCGAACTAAAAAAAAGATCTACCCAGCATTTTTACAACAATATCTAAAGTGCATATGACATCCTATGTTCTTTTGAAAAAAACAATTGATGAATATATAGAATATGATTCAGTCTTATCAAACATTCTCAGGGAACTGTATTCTACTAGATTGGAAAACCTAACAGTAATCAGTGTATACTTTAATAGAATGACTATTGTGAGGCAGATAAAGAATATCAACAATATTACTGAGTATACCTCAGGGAATTAGTTGGTTGATGTTTGTGGACTTATACTTGTACTTGTTGGCGTTTTAGATTTAAACACGATTAAAGAGAGATGTTTTCATGACGTACATGAATAAAGTCAGATCACCAGTGGTTTTCTTCTCACTATATCAAATATACGAGTCCCTAACTGTATATTTATGCAATATAAAGAATATTGCCCTGAGATATTTACCCTTGGTCATATCGTTGATAAACAACAGTTCTACCATTTAATGTTTACAAAAGTGAAACAATTCCTTATGGATATAGACATGCTCATAATTACAGGCTTTTATAAACTTAGTCACAACAGCGGGCTCTGTACCAAGCTGGAGCACAAATGCATGTGCCTGTTACACAACTCTCTGAGATTAACAATAAAACTAAGATGTAAATGTAAAATAGCGCTGAACTTCTTACACAGATTATACAAATATATCACAAATATGAAAATAGTTCCCAATTGAAAGGTTTTGTAAAGTGCTCAATGAAGATGAATAAATTCGGATTTACAATAATATGATTATAAGATCGCTACATGCTTGAATTTATCCATTTTCAATGAGCATATTACAAGTGCTTTACAGGAGAATATTCTAAGGTTACATTATATTTTTTGTTAGTGTTTTCTAAGAGAACTTCTTAACAAATTTACAGGCAGAAAGACGATATTTGAATTCCCAACATTTCTGCTGTTTACGATATATTTATGTATAAACCCAATAATTTCTCTCTTAGAGGTTTTGTCTGTAATAATCTTTTGTCAGTGATCCATGGGGAATATTTTATACATGTGCATCCACTAGAAACATTAATCAAAACAGAAGAAAAGATATACACAACACATATCTAGTTGCTGCAACTTATATAACCTGCTTTTATTATAAAGTATGTTTTCTCTTAGGGTCAGACATAGTCATGTGTGCGTGTATGTGTATGCATATATGTATATATATTGTTATGTGTATGTACGTACGTATGTATTCCTATGTATGTATTCAGTGATGAGCTTAGACAACATTAATATATGCATATCGGAAAAGCAGAAAGGAATTGCACTGAAACCTACATCATTGCTAGCGTACATTAGCAATGCAGTTCACAACAGAAAACATTAAGAAAAATATCTGTTGATGGTTGAGAACAATCATTTTCTTACGAAACCCCATCAATGATTCAGTAAAGTAATAGTGAAAGTGTATCAAAGCATTCTTGTAAATTTTTTTTTTTTGTTCTCTTGCACCTGGGATTGTCAGATATAAAAACAAAATTTGGTATGTAAATAATACCAACTGAAATAAAATAAGATCTCAGGAGGAGTGGAACGTACGTATGTTGAAATAAGAAAAGAATAAATGAGAAACTGCCTTCTACTCTTAAGCAATAAGTATAGATTTGTACAATCAATAACAGAAAGTTTTAGTTATATCTGGGAATGGTTGCAAATGTTGAACGTGTAAGGCATTCGAGAAAGAGGAAGACATGAAAATATAAAATATAAGAAATATTTAGATCTCACAAAATCAAATATAGAGATATAGCATAATACATATTTATAATGGATTTTTAAGGGAGATGGGGGATACTTTATACGGTGGTAATGTGTATTACTAATACCAACAATAGACGTGAAGGCATTGTTTGGTTCTCAGAGCAAATATTTCGGAGAGCAATGTTGGTTAAAGTACGAGTTTAGACTTCCAGTTTAACGTTAGATTTTTATTGATTAGTTTTGGTTACCAGACTGTAACATAAATATGTTTATACGAAAACTTAGCTTGTATACTCTAGATGTTAGTGAAATTAAAGACGGCAATAACAACAATAATGACAGATATTTCAGAAAATATATTTGCCAAATGACGTTTTAATTGGTGATATATGGCAGCACACAGACATTTTCGTTTCAGTTTTGTTTTGTTTTGTTTTTAATGTATGTAGTTATTTAAATATATTCTCATCGTTATGATCATCAACTCAACGTGTTTTTACTTTTTCCTCAGATACTACATAGGTATTTTCAAAATCGTCATAACTACCATGATTATTATTTATTATTTCAGAGATAAAGCAATATATATTCCTTTCTTATATTATGAACATTGAAGCATCACCGTAAAATTTTTGCATACAAATATTCATGTTGAACAAATGGTCTAAAAATAAAAAAAAGGATGAATTGCCAACATTATAAATTCCTGTATGAATATTTACTAGAACATTATGGGTAACACGTTGTATTATTGTACATAGTGAGAACTAAAATATCTTCCGACACAAATGCTACCTAAAGATTTTCGCATTTTTATTTCCCAAGCCAAGCAAACTTTCATATGCGAACGATATTAATTCGACTTTGGAAAACAGTAAAACAAAAAAAAACCTCCAAGTCTATATAATCGTACTGCTTGATTATAAAGCTCCAAGTACATTTATAGGATTTGGTATACCACATATTCTTCGAATGTGGCGAATTCAATAATATCTCTCTTGTGTGACTTCTATTATATGTATTCGTCTCATCATGCCTGTAAATGACGATTTAGTTTGTAGAAATTTCATTTTATAGGGAAAAATATATCTGTTGAACTTTTGAAACACGAAAATGTTGAGATACTTTCATGTATCACGTGTAGTCTCATGATGTTTAGTTCATACAGTTGTGGTAGCTGGTTGAGTGAGTCAATGATTGGAAAAATGTTTCTTGGCTGCGTGAAATAACTGAACATTATCCGCGAACATTTAACAGAAATTTTTTGGTCGCAAATAAAGACAAACTGTGTTGAATCTTACAGTTAACAACAACAATAATTACAGACTGGGAGAGAGAGAGATACTTCTCTAATATTACTGAAAGTTATGGGTACAGCAACAAGCGTTTTGCCAAAGATATCTGAAATCAATTGTGCTACGTTCGTTGCAATGGAAGTTCTTGGTCATCTATCGGTGCCGTCGGTCTTGGCCAACTTCCTGGGTCGTCTGCCCAGTCCGTCGGACTATAAATACGCACGCTAAAACGTTTTTTTATAGATGATCAGAGCAAAATTCTAGAATATTCGAGAAAAGCCTCTCCTCACCATCGCTTTGCGTCGATTGGTCGGTTAATAGATCGATCACAGGTAACTACGATGGTTTGCTCGTAATATCTGACTGCGTATCCAAGGATTCGGTTTCGAATTACCGTTACACAAGTATTATATTGTTGTTTTATAACAATAAACCAACTTTTAATGAATAGACCTCTGTTCAAAGATTTTCCCGGCATGTACTTCTCAAATTGTAATGCGTATGTAGGACCACGTTTGGCTACTATTTTAAGTCGATCGTGGCTGCTCTTGTTTATTTTTAAATCCATAAATAAGCATAAAAATATAATCAAAGATATCTCAATCATGACCATCCTGCAATTCTCCTGCCATTATGTACTCCAGACTATATTATTTAAGGTTATCTCTAGGTGATTTGATCTAGATATGGCTGTTGTTTCTAACAGTGTGAGCAATAGCATAGACACTGCCTCGTTCAGTCGTCTTTTAATGATTTAATTTATTTAAAATGGTCATTAACTTTACTATTTTTAATGTGGAAAATATTATATTTAAACTTAAGCAGTTAAAGATGAAAAACAATTTATTGTTGGGATTGCATAGGTCGCTTTGATGGTTCAATTATTAACCCTCTCGTCACTATATTCCTCTATGACTCGGAACATTTTACATGTGACTACGAAATGCTATGCACAAACTTAAGAATTGTTTTATAATGTCTCGTGACACATTGCAGTCAAGTTTCACACACACGTTCAGAAATATTCAGTAGGTGTGGGTTGGATAATTATGTTACACTCTGTGTTATTAATGTTCTCTCTATTTCTGTCCTGCTTCACTCCATTCTTATAAAGCTATATCCCCAGGCAGGCTAATACTGCTGATATATTCATGGCAGGAATTTATTTCTTTTCTTTCTTATTATTATTCTACGTAGTGTTTTTTCCCCTTCTTGTTCTTTCTATTATTAATTCAGTAGTTTTATTTTTATTGAATGACGTTACTACACTACTGACCGTAGCTCAGCATGCCTTGGGAACGTGAAACTTTTTTTCATTTTTTATGCTTATGTGATTTTTGTAATAAAACACGTTATGTAATATGTGTACAGGGTTTAGTAGAGATTCTGTATAGAATCGCACAAAAGTTATTGCAGTATTTATTTACAACTCTTTATGTCGAAAGTTCAAATCTTGCAGAGGTGAACATTATCTGTCACCCTTAGGTGTCGTAAAATGAAGTACAAATCCACCATAGCCAAGAGGGTCAGAATAATCGATTAATTCCTTCTCTAAAAATTCTGAACTTATACCTACACTGGAGTTTAAGTAAAAGTTGGAAAAGCAACAGAATCACTAGAACCTCAGATAAGATGCATAGCAATTCATCAAATCCAGGCGATTTCAGCTTTACATTTCATCGTTCCGGTGACAATGAAATGAATATTAGTCAAACAACTGGATCGATGGTATGGAGTATGCCTTTCTCGCAAGAATTGCTGGGCTTGTTCCTAAATTAGAAACTATTTAGATCAATGAATTGAGAGAATCTTTAGCGAGGTGGAACGATCCTCTGCTGTATTTGTTCCGGTATTATATTTTACGGTGGAGTCAGTTGCTAAGTTGTCACGCTAAGAAAGGATTTGCCTCGAATGGAGAGTGAATGAAGTAAAACCGTCAAATATATCACCAAATCTAAATCTATGTTGGGTGGCAAAATGTGTGGTTTCGATGATTCCCATAAATTCAAAGATTCCGAAAAGAAAACTGGTTTGGAATAAAGTGGGGGTTTCAATTTAGATGAAAACAAAGTCATGGACAAAATCTCTAACATAATAGAGGCCACAGGAGGGCATTAAATGCAGGTGACAGTGGAAAGTAGAAGAACTCGATGATACAAATGTGAAAATACTAATTATTTAAAGCTTTTTGCTCCCAAACACAACATAAAATGCGAGCTGAAAGTTGACCTACACTATTGCCAACGTAATGACTTCAACAACAGCAAATGCAGCTGCAACCACAACGCAAATAACCAACTCAACTACCACAATAGCATGAAAAAACAGCAACAGTAATTATAACACCAGATACAAGACTGGACGCAGCATCGATAGGAACAACACGAACATCACTAAATGTGGAAACAGTAGCAACACAAAGGACAAAAGAACTACCGCCCGCAAGTGGTACCCTCATAATTCCCACAAGTGGCACATCAAGAACTTCAACAACTAAATTTAACCTGAAAAACAAAAACTGAACAATCACCTCCAAACAGTCCGGCAAAGTGGAGTGCAAGAAAATGAATACCAGACATAACGAATAAATACCGTAGCGGATCTGTTCAATGAAACCCTCCAAAGCGGTGCCCCAACATGGCCCTTTTCCAACGCCATGACTGAAATACGCAAAAAGGACAGGCTGATGCTCCGCTTCATGACACTTCCAGGAAAGCTGTAGAGCAAACTGACAACCCAATGATATGTTGCCAAATAAAGTATCACTTTTGGCATCGTGGAATCTCACTAGTTTCTTCAGAATCTAACTTTTATCAAAAGAATCATGCTTTGTGTCTCGTTACCAACTCAGTTGTTTAGCAATTGACAAGATAATTAGCTCTACACTGTATTTCATGTAGTAGTAAATAGGTGATATATGGAGAAAAAGATTGCTTCTAAACTTATTAACCAAGAAAATATCGATTTCTTTGTTAGCTATCGGAATTACTGTCTAGACTTCCCTGTGTTGCTAAGTCTCTTCTGCATAACAACTGAGACTATGGGACAAATTTCGGCAACGTCTACCTGGATTTCTGTTAAATAAAAGAAGAAGAAGAAGAAGAAGAAGAAGAAGAAGAAGAAGAAGAAGAAGAAGAAGAAGAAGAAGAAGAAGAAGAAAAAGAAGAAGAAGAAGAAGAAGAAGAAGAAGAAGAAGAAGAAGAAGAAAAAGAAGAAGAAGAAGAAGAAGAAGAAGAAGAAGAAGAAGAAGAAGAAGAGAAAGAAGAAGAAGAAGAAGAAGAAGAAGGAGGAGAAGAAGAAGAAGAAGAAGAAGAAGAGGAAGAAGAAGAAGAAGAAAAAGAAGAAGAAGAAGAAGAAGAAGAAGAAGAAGAAGAAGAAGAATGTTATAATATGACTATGTTGACAACGAAATACCGCCACCACAAACCACCATGAGGAGGACGATGATGTTGATGATGATGATCATGATAAGGAAGAGGATGATACTGATGTTGATGATGATGATGATCATCATCATAATCATCATCATCATCATCATCATCATCATCATCATCCTAATCATTAATCTCATCAAAGAACTGCTCTGGGGATACATGTATAAAACAGTAAAATTGATGAATCATAAGATAATACTGAATTAAAAGACATTACTGCTGACAGATGTGGAGAAATTTCAGATGCAGTGTCTCACAGAGTGTACAATCAATAATCACTCTGAGTCGACCAACAAGCCACTAAATAATCGTTACATGACCTACTTGAATTGTCTATGAAATTTCCTTCCTAACCCGTAATCCAGATGTTCCCAACCAGTACCGGTCGCACAGAAAAAATAAAATTTTAAATTATATTTCTATTTTAGTCACAGTCGCTATCTAGTAAGCGTTTTTGCAATATACATAATATATAATTCCGCCGAGCTTGACTTTGCCTTTTATCCCATCGTGTCGATAAATTAAGTACCAGTTGCGTACTGGGTCGATCTAATCGACTAGTTCCCTACCCCGAAATTTTGGGCCTTGTGCCTAGAGTAGAAAAGACTATACAGAGTTGGCCAAAATTTGTATTTTTTTCTTTTGTTGGCACTTCGTCTCTTACGACGTCGAGAGTTCCAGTTAATCCGATCAACGGAACAGCCTGCTCGTGAAATTAACGTGCAAGTGGCTGAGCACTCCACAGACACGTGTACCCTTAACGTAGTTCTCGGGGATATTCAGCGTGACACAGTGTGACAAGGCTGACCCTTTGAATTACAGGCACAACAGAAACAGGAAGTAAGAGAAAGTTGTGGTGAAAGAGTACAGCAGGGTTCGCCACCATTCCCTGCCGGAGCCTCGTGGAGCTTTAGGTGTTTTCGCTCAATAAACACTCAGAATGCCCGCTCTGGGAATCGAAACCGCGATCCTATGACCGCGAGTCCGCTGCCCTAAGCACTGGGCCATTGCGCCTCCACTTGCCAAACGTAACCTGACAGTAAATCAAAGCCATTTAATTCCAAGATTAGAACGAAAAATTATTTTTCATAGGACTTCGCTATTTAAATAGTCAAATGTTGAAAAAGAAATGTGATTTTAACTCACAACATTCAATTACTAGACATTCATTATTTGAATGAATAAATAAAACTGAATATTAAACATTCATGGATTTTTTTATTTACTGTCGGTTGTCGTTTGGCCAACCCTGTATGTAATATATATATGTAATATTTAAGTATCATATATGTAGTAAGTAATGGCATGTGACTTAGTGGTTAGTGCATTCGACTCACGATTGGAAAGTCATGAGTTTGAAAACCGGTGGCGCATTGTGTCCTTCAGCAAGACACTTCATTTCACGTTGCTCCAGTTCACTCACCTGGCAAAAATGAGTAGTTCCTGTAATTCAAAGGGCCAGCCTTATCACATTCAATATCACGCTGAATCTCAATACGATATACGTTGAGGGTACGCGTGTCTGTGGAGTGCTGAGCCACTTGCACGTTAATTTTAGGAGCAGGCTGCTCGGTTGATCGGATCAAGTGGAACCGTTTCACGTCGTCGTAGCCGACGGACTGCCAGCATATGTGTAGTAACTAAATTATATATTTATGAGGTTTATTGTGCTTTGCTATGCCCGTGATCTTCTGCTCTGTAGAAAGACTGTCTTACATGAAACCGGTGCATGCACTGCTATAATCTGCTATAATCTGCTATAATCTGCTATAATCTGCTATAATCTTTAGATATTAATGCAGGCTATAGTGTAACCCTATCAAATTATGACTTAAACGAAGATCAGATGATGATGGCTAGAACATTTTGCGTTGCAATACGGAGTCTTTTGAGTGAGAGCCTGTCTGATCGAGAACAAAGAACAGTAATCAAAACTAATAACGCCTTTGTAATGTTCTTTTTAAAACAAAGTTAAATATCCTTTCTCAAGAACCAGTAATGTCCAATATTTTAAAGCATTTGTCCATGTAATTCAGTCATTTATTTAAAAGTTATAACATGAATCCAAACCATTTACTCCTTACGCTGCACAAATAATCTCTTTCAAATATTTCACCACTGTCTAGTTTCAAAAAATTACTTCTTCTGTTTCGAAGTACAAAAATTCTAACTAATATATCGAGAAAATTTATAAATTATTCCATAAACATTTTAGTCACAACACGCACTAAAACTTAAATTTGGATTATTTCTGGTGCAAAAGAATATTTCACCAAATATTGCCCTAGGATTTTTAAAATTATATTTCGTGTAAACAGAGAGGAAAAGAGGAAAAGGTATTATTCTTATATATATTTAGGCCTAATTATGATATAAGATTTATTTCTGATTTTTGATTATTTTTCAGAAATTTTCAAAAAAAATAACAGAATATTTTTAGAATGTTTTCACTTGGATATATTTAAAATTTCCAATAAATCATTTCTCTCAGCGTATTAAGGAAAGATTTTCTTATTATACTGCTTGCACATTATGCAATATTTCTTGCTGATTTTAAGCAACGATTTTGGAATATTTTTCATGTGTGTGCGTGTTTTTTGTTTAATTTCTTGGTGTAATGGAAATTCATTGATTAAATTTTATTTTTATTGAAACTGGTTTCAATAATTTTATTTTGTAGACTTATTTGAAAACTGATATTTGAAATTATATAAAAATCTGTAAATATTGGCTTGTCTCGTCTAAGTAGAAGGCTAAGGTGTGTATCAATAACAGAATAGTCGATTTCGTTAGCTTCAATATATTTCTATAGCACTTTTAGCGACACTGGCTTAAAGAAAAAAACACAGTTGATTACAGAAAAAAATCCATATCTACGTGTAGATTCCCCATATTTTGATAGACAGGTAAATGACTATTTGAAACGGATATCTAAGCTATGGCTTCACACATTGCAGTCACGAATTGTTCTCGCATAGACGATTTGCAGTATCACAAAGGAAGAATATCTGAAATACATAAAAGAGGTCACCCATCATAACTTACTGCACTATTACACATAGGACAACAGTAGAAAAAGCTTCAGGATACAGCAACAGACACTAAGTAATCCCCCTGTGTTTAGTTGCTTGAACATGAAAATTATTACTAGACACATAACAGCTTATAACTTTTCTCTCCAGCCATGCCTTATATCAACTCTGTTATGTACTAGTGTCAAGTTATTAATTCCACGTATTACATACATCATCCATCTCCTTACTGTCAATTATAAACCAAACTTCTATTTATATAACGTCACTCTTTACACGAAGCATTCACATGCAAACACCTCCTTCACATCTGAGGCATTCCAATCTACTTTTGTATACTTCCATTGATACAATATCGCAAACAGTCTCCATCCAGGCATTGGCGACAATACATATTTTCTTCTAAAGTCACATAAATCTCAAAACGATCAGATGATGCAGAAGAAAACATCACCCAAACACTAAACTTACTACTTATGAGCAACGTCCTCCCTCACCACTATCCACACGGCCCTTGCCATAGCACGTTCCGTGGACCGTGGATTTGCTCTCTCTCTCTCTCCCCGCCCCCCGCTGTCACCCGTCTCCCGTTTACCTCACCTACCACCTCTCCACCCTACCTCTCCAACGCCCCATTCTCCGAGCATTCCGTCGACTCCAGTCCGACACCTCCACTTCGCACGTTTTCCCAAACCTACCTCTCCCATCCTTAAAACGAGCCCACAACATACGTGACTTCCAGGTCCAAAGTTTCTTCCATAATCACACCTCCCAACCCGACTCGTTATTCTGCCCCCGACCACGCTGCCGCACTTGCTCCTACCTCTCCATCTCCACCATCCTCACAGGCACCCATCATCGACACTGTCATATCACTGACTCCTTCACCTGCACTTCTAGCAACGCCATTTACTGCATCTCCTGCTCCCTCTGTCCTTCTCTTTACATCGGTTAAACGTTACGCCGCTTGGCTGACCGGTTCGCGGAACACCCCCGTGACATTTGACTCGGCAACGACACCCCTGTTCCGCGCCATTTCCGCTCTACCGGTCATTCTTTACAATGCCTGTCTGTGTTCGGATCGTTTCGCCGTGAACAGGAATTAATCTTCTCTCTTCTCTCCTTTGCGCCACATGGGCTCAACTCCTCTCGCCTCTTCATCTAACTCCCCTCCTCTCTCCTCTCTTTCTCTCACACCTACTTTTCTTCACTCCCACCCATTCTCCTCTCCTCCCTTGCTAAATTCCAACAATATATATATATATATATATATATATATATATATATATATATATATTGAAATAGCAGTAAAAAAACTACTGATTCTAAACTACAAATTTTTCATCCATTTTTCATCCATTTAGAGAAAAATTTGTAGTTTAGAATCAGTAGTTTTTTGACTGCTATTTCTAAATTTTCAGTATGTTGGAGAAGCAACTCAATGCTAATCCCTGTATATTTACGATGATAAATGATTTTACCGATAAAGGTTTTTTTCATACTGAACTACTTGGCAAAATTGTTAATTATTAATTCTATTACTAATTGACGATTCCCTGCCTTTATTCTTGTATATATATATATATATATATATATATATATATATATATATATATATATATATATGTATGTATGTATGTATGTATGTACGTATGTATGTATTTATGCACGCTTACATGCATGTATGTATGTATGTATGTATGTATAAGCAGGACATGGAGAAAACTTTTGATCAACAAATTACATAACATTTTTTACGGCCGTTTCGGTTGCCGATGTCAGTCAGTGCTTACAAAGAAAATTCCAAAATAATATTCGACGTCTTTATAGCACATTCTGTCTAGTACATTGAGCTTCATCAGAGTGAATACAAATACATAAAGAAAAGATGAAGAGAAGCGGGATGATGAAAGAACAGGGCCTAGAGATGAGGCCAGAAGGCTCAATATATTAGAACCATATCATTTTGCAATGTGAATATTGAAGTCGATAGAGAAATAATTTATGTAGGGGTACGAGAGTGAATAAACAGTAGTAGGATAATCTAGTGTTACAGAAAAACAGTAATTGCAAGTATGTCTAGAAAATGAACAGTACTTATGATTTCGTAAACGGAGATAAATAATATTTATCCGAAACCAAACCCGTAGAGCTTAATAATGGTGTACTTACTGAAATATTCAAGAGACCATGTACGAGTTAGAATGTGTTATAAAAATGTGAATATTATTTTCATAGTTTTCTTTGTAAGCTCCGATTGACATTGGTAGCCGAAACGGCCGTAAGAAATGTTGTTTCATGTTATGTTTTGTATTTAAAAAACAATTAACCGATGTTGCTCAATTTGTTTGTTGACCAAAAGCTTTCTCCATTTTCTGCTTATTTAAATGTGAGGCCTGATAAACTTTTGTTTATTCAGTTATTACTATGAGCCTTGTGTGCTTGCAAAATCATGCCCAGGGATAACATAGGCAAATGGTACTGATATTCTTATCCCTTAGACGGTTATTTTGAGCGCTATCTCTGCTTACGTTTGACATATATGTGTGTATATGTATATATATCTTTATATATATATATATATGTGTGTGTGCGTGTGTGTGTATGTATGTATGTATGTATGTATGTAGTTATTCATATTTATATATTAGCGCGCACGTGTATCTATTCTGCATAACCTAAATGACACTTATTATGACATGTTCATCACGGTATGGAAACGTAAAAGTGTATGAACATCTAGCTGTCCAGACAAGTACTATTAACTTTCTGAAGATTTCAGAAAATTAAACCATGCACAAGCACATATATCTGCACATACATATATATACATGCAAGTAAATACATACATATGTGTGTGTGAGGGTATGTGTGTGTGTGTGTCTGTGTGGGTGATAATATATACACACACACACATCTATCTATCTATCTGTCTATCTATCTATCTATCTATCTATCTATATATATATATATATATATATATATATATATATATATATATATATATATATATATATGCATATATACGTACAGGTATGTGCATACCGACATCCACCTGTATGTATAGGTGCATATCTGGGTACAGGACATTGCAAACAAAACGTAGACGAGAAAACACACAAGCCACATAGAGAACATTCTACTTCAGCAGCTACCCCCGTTTTAACACCGGCGTTTCGAAGAGCTAGGCAGGACGCATCAGAGAGAGAGAGACAGACAGACAAACAAACGACAGATCGATAGACAGGCAGACAGACAGGCAGTCAGATAGATAGATAGATAGATAGATAGATAGATAGATAGATAGATAGATAGATAGATAGACAGATAAATAGATAGATAGATAGATAGATAGATAGATAGATAGATAGATAGATGGATAGATAGATAGACAGATAGATAGATAGATAGATAGATAGATAGATAGATAGATAGATAGATAGATATACTCTTATATACTAAAGAGGCACGTATAAACATGAAGATTATGATTTGAAAACATATTGATATATCAGTTCACAGCACAGAAAGAATTCAGTCTTGCATCAGAAAGATATTTCTTGGTATATATATATTTTTCTTTATTTCTTTAGCATGTAAAAACTCTATAAAAATAATGGAAGTCAGAGTTCACCGACCACCCTTTCGAGAGGGATATAAATTTCCGATATTAAACAAAAGATATTTTCCGTAATTTCTAGTGACTATGTGCATATGTCTAGGCTGAAAGTTGTCAGAACAGTAGAACGTCGAACTAAATGATTTATATTTATCTGTCCTTTATTCAAGAAGTAGTTGAAACTTTTGCCTCTGGTAACTGCTTTCAATGCTGCATTGTCTTGTATATATTATGTAAGTTAGACTTCTATACATTAGTACTATTGCCATCAGAAATATCACATTATATCTATGTAGCTCTCTCTCTTTCTCTCTATCTCTCTCTCTCTCTCTCTCTCTCTCTCTCTCTCTCTCTCTCTCTCTCCCTCTCACACACATACACAAACACACTTTCTCATATATATATATATATATATATATATAAATATATTTATATAAATACATACAGATATCCATAACTATGCATATATACATAAATATATTTATATATATACACATATATATATATATACATAACCACACACAGGCACACACATACATATATTTATATACTTATATATATACTTATACATGAGTATATATATATGTGTATCTCTGTTTTTATATATGTATATATATATATATATATATATATATATATATATATATATATATATATATATATGTATGTATATATATATATATGTATATATATATCACGATACATATATATATATACAAATATATGTCTTTGTGCATGTATGTGTAAACGACGGTATAATATTTACGTACGCAGAGAAATAATTTGTAAGAGATAAAAATATGATACTACTAAACAGAATCAGGTTTAGCCTAGACACATATCGAGAAATGGAATCGCCCGCCGCAGAAAAAATACAAGAATCACTGGTCCATTTCAATTTTTTTCTTCGCTACTGATGCTTCCAAAACTCGCTCATTGTCTTCGTCAATACGTCATAGTCTGCAGAGGAATAATCTGCCTGATTTCATAATTTAAATTCTTCTACAACAGTAGGCTGCCTGTGCACAATGAAAAATTACTTCAATAACATCAATATCCCCTGACATCATGAACAGTGACTGTTGAACAAATTATTCAGAAGAAATAAAGCATTTTACAGTCGAGTGTGTGTCTAATTTGCAAAATTAACTTATATATAATAGTTGTAAAATGTTTGGCATAGCATGTAAATAGGTATTTATATAATCGGGGAGACATACGCACACCTACATATATGTAGATATAAATATGTATACATATGTATGTACGTGTGTATGTATGTATTATGTATATATATATATATATATATATATATATATACACAAACATACATACATACAAATTTATAAATATACATACATATATACATACTAATATATATATATATATATATATATATAACATTTACTGATGTTTTATATATATATATAACATCATTAAATGTCTTTTTCTCTTACAATGCTATACAAAATTAATAATGCAGAAACAGTCATAGAAAATATAAAGTTTGATCGCAAATATAGCATTTGCTACCAAGTGTGTGTGTATATATATACATACACACACACACACACACACACACACACACACACACACATATATATATATATATATATATATATATATATATATATATATATATATATATATTCATATACGCGCATTGTTTACACTTCCAATATAGGCGGGTAAGAAAACCAAAGTACTCCATCCAGTCAGTGAGAGATAAATATCATGCAATACGCTCAATTACAAAATTGTTGTTCATAGGTTCATGCTTTAAGATGCACTAAATTCTCGCATTTATATAACATGTAATGAATCACCATGTAATCGAAGGTACGCATTTCATTCGTTAGATGTATTTAAAAACCAATACCTGGGACTAGGAAAAGAAGAATTACACGACGAAATTTGATGCAAAATGTGGAACAAGGAAAAAGAAAAGCTTAAGTTGCCATCTCACCTACATTAGCCTTATTTCTATTATATTCTGCGCCGGCTAATTTGATTAAGTTTTCTATTGTCAAAGAGAGCGGAAATTTTGGCTTTCTTACTTTTGTTTTCTTTCTTCTCGTTGCAATTTTGCATAAACCTTGGTGATTTTTTCCTTCTGTTTTTTTTTCTTTTATCCTCACGCTTTGACATAGTCCTGCTTTTCTGGATATTGAAATGCAGCTAATGTAGGAACTGAACCGGAAAGATTTCTCCGAGAAACACGACATGTTATATACATATATCTGTGAATTAAATATATCTTAAAACATGAAATTATTAGTGTCTGCATTGTGTGTGTGTGTGTGTGTGTGTGTGTGTGTGTGTGTGTGTGTGTGTGTGTGTGTGTGTTATATGTATATATATATATATATATGCATACATACATATAGATACATATATATATATATATATATATATATATATATATATATATATATATATATATATTCTTTTATTCTTTTACTTGTTTCAATTATTTGACAACGAACATGCTGGAGCACAGCCCTTCCATACTTTTATAGTGGTAGATTCTATGACATGCATGCATTGATAAATGCTCTGCAGTAAGACGTTTACTTCCCAAGCACATGGTCTTGGGTTCAGTCTCAATTCGTTGCACTTTCGCCAAGTGTCTTCTGCCATACACACGGGACGACCAAAGCCTTATAATTTGACTTGGTAGTCTAAAACTCAAAATACAGGTGTGTGTGTGTGTGTGTGTGTGTGTGTGTGTGTGTGTGTTTGTGTGTTTGTGTGCGTGTGTATGTGTGTGTTTGTGTCTCTGTGTATATGTGTGTGTGAGAGATTGTGTGTGCATCTGTGTGTTTATGCACGTGTGTATGTCTTTGTGACTTCCCCTACTTCCATTAACAACAGTTTTTGGTGTGTTTACGTCCCTGAATCTTGTTTAGTAAAAGAAACCGATAGAATAAGTACCCAAGCATTGCCGTAGTCCAATGACTGAAATAAATAAAAGATAAATGATAAAAGATAAAACAATACCGGAAGAAAGGGTATTTGTAAGTCCTGCGTATACAAGTTTGGCAATGCGTTTGCTAATACGAATAAAATTGAAAGATTTCATATCATCTTTGCTTAACTGCTGAATCACGGAATAAGGCTACTATGGACATTTTGCTACCATCAGCAAAGAGGTATGGCAGCCGATACTCTGTGCTCGGTCACTGTTCATAGTGCTTCTCAATAAAGTCAATCTAGAACAAAATGAAATGTTCCTACTCTCAACAAGATCAAATGAACAAGGTAACTATTTCTGGGAGACATGCTGAACAAACTGAGACCTGAAACTGAAAAACTTATTGCCCAGGAAGGAGCAGGATTCTGTCAACGTAGAAACACTACTTTTCAGATTTTCAACAATGTGTCATTTACGAGGAACAGCTTCAATGCAAATAAATATTATATCATTTCTCTGCAGATCTCAGAAACGTTTGATAGAGCTTGACATGACGCGTTATAAGACAACTTACAGGAATTCAAAATGGTGTAAATGCTGAGTCTTATTATGTAAAAGATTCACTCCAGGGCAACGAGCGAAGTACTCTCAAGAGATACCAATGGAGATATAGAACACAAGCAACATTTCTTGGAGAAACAATTTATTCGAAGCACTCAGCTAATTTTACAGTGTTTCCGCTGTACTATACTACTACTAATGGAAGTGTTATGTGTTTACAGTGATATATTTCAATTCGGAATGACGTGATACGAAGAGCTAAACTGTCAACTAGTTGAAAAACACTTTGGTATTGCAATAATTGGTTCTTAGAAATGGTATTCCATAGGCGTCTGCCAAGGATTCCCTCCGCTCATCCAATCTCTTCAGTGTTTTCGTGGATGTATCATGAATAGCTCCCTTGATAGCCATTTGGGATCTGTTAGCAACGGAGGAAAGAATTGGTAGGATTATTCAGCTATCTTGATGAAGTCTCTATCAAGTTTGGGATTAAAATCTGTATCGGAAAAAACTAAACTCACGAAATTGCCAAAATTGTTATTACACTTGTTCGACCAGATTACACAGAAGCTATTAATCACATACACACACAGACACACACACACACACACTCGCACACACATACACACACAACACATTCACCTATATGCACACATACAAACACACATCATCATCACCCTTATAAGATTAGTGAAGCATTCATAGATTGGCATGTTTGAAAAATCTACGCGATGACGTCATTACGTACAGTGTGCAACATAATATAAGTAATAAGAGATAGAGCATTCAACGTAATTTCTCACTGGCTCAGCAATCTTTCACTTCACGTATGGTTCTATACATTTAAAAAGTAAGTTTAACTAATTCTCAGAGCCCATGTGCATGCATAATAAGATCTGGTTCAGTTTTTTTTTTTCAGGATTTGTATAGTTTTCAATTAGCTGAATTGAAATAAAATGAAGTTGAATAGACAAATTACAGTGAATCGAATAAACACGTCTTTGGTACTTATCAGGGACGTCATTGAATTTAATTCTTTATGCGTGGACTCCGTAATGGAATTTTCAGTGCTTTTAGTGTAATACTTAATGAAGTAGTTGCTATATAACGGCTGAACAAAGAACGACAACCCATTATTTGCTGATTTATTGTAAAAGCTGCACTAGTGACAATACACAGAATGTGAGAGAAAAGATTTTTTTTATGACATTTTCGCTCAATATTAAATTGAATTCATGTACTCACTGAAGACATATTTCTGTCTTATTTTAAGCTCTGTGTTTATGTGAACGTATGTATACACGAATGTCTACGTGTGACTGTGTGTATGTGTTTCGGGAAAGGAGGAATTTTAGTGGTCTACAGCTGAGTGAACTGGAGCAACGTGAAATAAAGTGTCTTGCTCAAGAACACAACACGCAGCCCGGTCCGGGATTCGAACACACAACCTCACGATCGTAAGCTCGATGCTCTAACCACTTCAATACCAAGCTCTTCAATACTAAGTTCTTCAATACCAAGCTCTTAATTACATAGCTACTTCCTATATTACATCACTACACCACATATCTATGAAAGTGCAGTTTCAGAACAAGCGTACTCATGGTAGTGCAACTTGCTAATTCCTACACTTGTCTCACCATCTGTGAGTACAGTTACAATGACGTCACTGAATTGACAAGCTTTATATATTAGTAGACTTGGTATAATTCTTACCAACATCTTATTTTTCTTTACTTTATATCTTGCCTCCAATCAGCCTAAACATACTTAACATGTATCCGGAATAATGTGGCTTCGGAAATTACCTGTAAGTTTTGAGGTATTTAGGTTTCAAATGACTTTAATCATGAGGTATCTTCAATAGAGATAATGTGAGAGTAAACAAGAACAGCACATCAACGTAGGATAATTTCGTCCTGAATATATTGTGATAGAACGTTAAAATGAATTAGGATGGTCACAGCTGGTATGTTTTTTTTATAAATATGCTTGCTTCTAGTAGATTACACCTAAAACTACGCAGATGGTCATCTATGAAATGGTCATCTATGAAATGGTCATCTATAAAAAATAATGAGTTACTAAATATTCATTCAATGTTCTTGAAGCTAGGTAGATGATTAAATATATACATAGCCTTATCTATGTGTATATACGTATGTATGTATACATACATATAATCATCTGTGCATATGTGTGAATCTACATATATGTATATACGCAGAGACAGACAGACAGAAGACAGACAGACAGACAGACAGAAAGACAGACAGACAGATAGATAGATAGATAGATAGATAGATAGACCAATATAGACATTATTCAACTACTGTAGTAATTGAATAATATCCTTAAGACCACAATTTGCTCACTTGCAACATCTTTCAGAGCTTGGCGCTAATTCAGTTATTAACCAAACTGAAAAGTGTTGACATTTTTGAAGAGGACTGGTCCCTAGAAAGGTTTAGGCACAAAATTGAGATTTGATCCTGTAGAAAAAAGTTTACATCAAAATTTGTAGCAACGTTATAGAAGGGTAAGTAATGCCACCGATCAAGTTTAGATCCAAATAATT